>NC_056743.1:1623621988-1623865778 GCF_019279795.1 Protopterus annectens | reverse complement strand
TAGCTTCCAAAGTGCCTCCCTTTCTTATTGATTTAAGTTGTTAGAAAGCAAACCCTCACTAGTGTGTCCACCAAAATGTAGTTCTTTGAGTATGCATTTCTGGAATATCTCGACATGTTTATTCATTGGTGGTATAAATCTAGAAGCATGAAATTTAAAGCCCACTTCTTTGGGTTCAGTGTGGTTTTCTGAAACTCTGAAAAAAGCCTTTAAGTTCAGAAGCCTACAAAAAGACAACAAATCCTGTACAAAAATCACTTTCTAAGACAAAAAAAAAAAACAGGTACGAAGTTCAGTCCTCTATTTAATACATCATATTCACTGGCTGATAAAACAGCAGAAGAAATATTTATGACATTGTTGGTAGTCTTTTTGGCTCCAAAAGTTGCAACATGGTCTCTATTGTTAAGCTGGCATTGAGCTCTACATTTGTGTTTTCTAACCCCCCATTTCATATGCCCCCTAAAGGGACTTAGTCATTACCCAAAAGACCGTCATGAGACAAACAGTTCTTATGCACTGGTGATGTCTGAGAAACCTCATTTTCAGTATGAGTATGGGAAGATAAATTATCTCCCGAACCATCACTCATGATCTTTTTCAGGATAGATTTTCTTTTTCTTTTTTGTCTAGGAGTCTGGTTCTTAGTTCTAAAAAAACTTAACATTTTTTGTTTGTTCAAAGGGGTGGCCTTGGTTATAATCATGCTGATCTCTATTGAATTTGCAAACCTTCCTAGCTTTCAACTCATTTTCAAAATGTAGCAAATCACCACTTAACTTCTTTAAACATTCTTTATATTGGGGTTTATGTTCAAATTGCTTGGCTTCATGACACATTTTGGAAACATCTATATTCAAAATTTCAATTCTACGTTCATGAAAGGCATGTAGAGCTTTAACAAATTCCATGGAGGAATGCTGTTAGATGCTGGACCAGGTTGAGAGTAAAACCTCATTAGACTGCCCCACTAAAGGCTTCAACCGAATTCTCAAACCCCTTGGGGGGATGCCCTTCTGGATGTAGGTTTTAAATAGGTTAGCATGCCAGACACTGGATCTAAGAGCCTTCATATTTTTGAAAATATTATCAAAAAGAGAGTGACAACCATCATCTCGGATTGATTCCAAACCATTTTTTGGCAAATTAGTTTCACGGGACTCAAAAATGCCAATATCCTCCTTGTCTATCGATAAACCTCATTTATACCAGATAATCCACAAACAGGGACTAATGTGGAGGTGTCTCTGTACATCAAAACTAAAGATACTTCAAGGCTGGTCAAACAGGACTATGCACTTGAGCTGCTCCAGGTTCAATTCCCAATGGGCAAAATCTAATACTACTTCCATGCAAGCTATAGGCCCCCCTCTATGACCCAGGACACCCATACCATGTATGTAAACTTATTAGAATCACTAACCATCCAACCCAATACCATATTCATGAGTGACTTCCATTATTCCACTTTTACCTGGGAATCCTATACTACAACAAACATACAGACAGAGAGGTTCCTGGCTTTTGTAAACACAAACTTACTGAGCGAGATAGCCAATACGCAAAACAGGGGTGCAACCATACTGGACCTGGTCCTTACCAGTATGGGTGACTCATGCCCAACCCCGTACGTAATGTCTTCTCTGGTAAGGTCTGAAAACAAATTGGTCTCCTTTGAAGTAAAATTAAAACATGGATCCCAGCTAGACATAGACTATTCAGAAACTAATAAAAGGCTAACCTCCAGCTATTAGGTGATAAACTGGCCAAATCTCAAGCCCCCATAAACACTGAGAACACTGCGGCCTATGCAGAAGTGTTCACAGAAACCCTGTATGAACATGTTAATAGCTGCATAAAGGCTGCTGTATCAACCAGGGAGAAGTACAGAACTAACAGAAAATCAAGCCACCTTTGCAGAATCACAGAACCAATAGGATGTATAACAGAAGTTAGGCACTCATGGCAAAACTTATGAGGTACAGCAGACAGCAGGATAAATGCACTCTTATCAAAGTAAACAAAAAGTCAGAAGACAAATGAAATCTACCAAAGCCAGATGTGAAGTAAATTTGCACTCCCAGGCCAAGGGCAATCACAAAGCATACTTTAGCTATGTCCATAACCTCAAAGGTAAGACACAACTGAGTGCACATCGTATTGTAAATGGAACCACCTATAATGTGGCAGAAGATATAGCAAACCTCCTGGCTGATAAATTAAGCCACAACTTTACCCCTCTCTCCTCCTCAAACTTCTCCAGGAAATACCATAAAAATAGGTACCCTAATTATCATTACAGACTAGGTCCTTAATGTCCTCTCCAAGACCAAGTACACTGGGTCAATGGTCCCAGACAATATCCCAGCATGCCTTCTAAATAGCATGAAACATGACCTTTCAGGGTCTCTGCAATTACTATTTCACTGGAGCCAGCAAACAGGCTCCATGCCTCATGAATGGAGAACAGCAACAGTCATACCTATGCACAAAGGTGAGCCATTTACAGACCCTGGAGACTACAGACCCAGAAGTCTCACAATTCTTATATGTAAAGCCATGAAAAGAATTATCATCGAAATTATCAATAAAGATGTAGTACACCTCCTAACACTGGACCAAACCCAGCTTGGTTTCGTCAAGGGCAGATCATGCCTACCCAACATGGTGGACCTATTTTAGAAGGGAACCAAAGAAATGTATGATGGAAAAATGATCCACATTGCCTACCATGGCCTGACATGGCATGTGACAGTATACCTCCATCAGGCATTGTTGACAAACTCAGCAGGTTAGGTACAAACTAGTATGTCAGCTGATGGATAGCCTAGGGGCTCACCGATAGGACCCAGGAAGTTAGCAGTGGGGAGTCTACCTCTACAAATAGGCCACTCACAAGTAGACTCCCTCATGAATCATTCCTAGGAGTGCTCCTTTTAGGGATTTACTTCTCTGAAGTCAAGGCCATTATCAGTGGTCTCTGGCTGACTACATTTGCAGATGATTGCAAATTAGGAGCTGCCATTGAATCCCACACTGACACAAATGTTCTCCAGGAGGGGCTGACACAGATATACAACTGATGTCAGAGCCATGTTGTAACACTAAATGCCAAGAAATGCACAATACCATGCTTTGGAAAGTCATCCACCTCTGGTAACTATCATTTTGACAGCACACCTCAAACAGCTGACCCAGTAGTCAGAGACCTAAGGACACACATAGGTAGTAATCTAGCCTTTGACTGTCACATGTCTACAGTATTGGGGGAATCATTCTATGTTGCACAACTTGTAACCAAAGGTATGGCATGCAAGTCCAAGGAACTCATTGCTCCATTGTATTCAGCATTCATCACACCTATCATTGAGTGCAATGCCGCCTTTGTTATATACCTAAACAAGCATATCCCACAATTGGAACATCCACAGAGATTCCTCAGTAAACAAATACAGCACGTATGTAAAATGTCCTATGCAGAATGTGTCAAGGCCCTATCCCTGTATTCTCTGTCCTGCAGCCTTTGGAGGAGATATGTTTGCTTGCCATACAGGAAATTTTCAGACTCCACTGTGGACCTCCTGAATATCCATGATACAACTAGCACCAGAATTACCCGTTCTACAGACCTACACCTTGCCTGTGGTATAAATAGGATGTGCTGGCAAACAGGTATGTATCCCAGAGACTACACCCTATATGGAATAGGTTCCCCATCCATGTGAAGCAGAGTCCCGTCCTAATGCAAATCAAGTGCAAGTTACACAATTAGATGGAGAACAAGACAATCATCTCTGTTTTGGGACCCATGTCTCTAATGGACACTGGGAAAATCGAAATGGTTCATATCCCTGGCCACTGCTCATAAATGTATCATCTCCCAAAATGCTGATTACATTTATCAAGGGTAAACCTTGTCAGAGAATTAGGATGCATGGGTAGGCTTGAAGAAGCCCTTGTATTCATCAGCCTAGTAAATATCTATGAACTTATGAACTCATGAACCTATGCTGCATTACCTTTCTGATGACATTTCTCTTCTGTGTTGACATTCAATCCTGTGTTCTGACATTGATGGGCTGATTGTAGATGTGTACAAATAGGTGTGTCCTACACAATCCTGAAAGTGAAATGTAAACATTTCCATGACAATCATTTAATTATGTGACGCCAGAGCCCTTACAACAGCATCCATCGTACCGTACACAGTTTATTATGCTATACACATTATAAATGGCAAAATACAATATCTGACAATAACCAGTACAAATATCATGTCAATAGCAGCAATGGATGAAACAAATTCATACTAATGTAGATAGTCACCCTGTGCATCAGACACATAACTTTATTTCCCTGCATCCATGAGAAAGATGATAGGAATGTGGCACAGGTATGATCACTTGTACAGGGCATTGTGTGGGGGTGCAGGAGGCCTAGGCAGTTCCAACAGGTTGGCAAGCCTGTGTGTAAGTTTGGAAGGGAAGTAGGCAAGATGGACCATGGAAATGTTGTGTGTCTGTCTGTAGGTGCCCTCAATGTGACATTGGTGTGTGAGTGTCTGCATGAACACAGCCAAGCTCAGTGCTAGCCCTATGTGTCTGTATGTTGGAAAGCTGTGAGCCATGTATGGTAGATCTAACAGTTCATTGTCTCCACCCCTGAACATGAGAAATGGCTTTGCTAGGAGTTGTACTGGAACCTCCACTCCGAAGGTCAGATGCTGTGCCACTACCTGAGGGTGATTGTTGTCTGCTGGGCACATTCCCTCCACAGAAATGCCTAGGACTATGAGCTCATGGCTTGCTACTTCTTGGTGTGGACAGCAAACTCTCCTCTGGAGTGCTGGATGTGCTATCACTATGGAAGCATGATTTTGCATGGCTATTTTGACTGTCAGCAGATGTAGGTGCTGACCGACACCCACGAGGCCGACACTCAACCCCAGTCAGATGTTCTATCACAGACAATGTGTATTCCAAGACAGATAATGTGTAATCTGTCTCAGACTTACCTCTTTCCACTGTATCAGTTAACAAATACAGGGTATCAGCAACATGGAGGAAGCAGTCATGAATGTCAGACTGTGCTTCATCCATAACCCTGAGCATTTGTCAGGTGTTTCTTTCAGAATGTGCCTCCATGATGACTTTAAACATATGTGCAGTGACATGTAATGAGACACATGACAGGTGGTGGAGGGACAGCATGCCTCCTATGAGCACCCCTATCAATCTGCCTATGTGGAACCTCTCCAACTGTTTGGCTGTGGCCAGTATTGACAGTCACTAAAGCCACAGTAGCCATACTTCCCTGTTCAATGTCCCCACCCTTCAACTGTCCAATATCTGTGGCCTTGGGAAACTGGGTAAGCATAGGCATACTAGCTGTGTATGGTGATAATGAGGCTGGATAAGGGATGTCAACCTTTGTGTCTGATTCAGCCTCTGCAAACCCCAGCTGTGCCTCAATTCAGCCACCATCATCAGAGTCTGAAGAAACACTGCCATCAGGTTGTAAAGGGGACAAAGACCAACCTCCCCGGTCACCTGTAATAAAATAGGAAAAAGCAATGCATTAATACCTCCATTACTATGCTCTGCAGTACTATGGTGCATACATGTTAAGCTATATACACTGCTGTCACTATTACAGATGTGTATAACTCCCAACCTCACATAGTAGGACATAAGGATATTATTTTCTAACCTGAGTCTGTAATAAATTGGAAATAATTATTCATTAAACAAGAATCTCATGAACAAAACATAAATTATGCACACTCTTGACATTCTGCAAAAATCTGCACAGTTGACAGTTATGGCAATCTGTAATGTCCTGACAATACTGTCAAGTCATTCGCTATGGTCACACCTACAAGATAGAATTATGACGGTAAATTGCGGACAATCAGAAAATAACTGTCCATTTGGCAATCATGAAGACAGTACATCAATCTAGCCATTAGATATTCCACTTTTTGGAATACAACGAACTACGGTGGCAACTACGCACCAGTGCCACTATGTATACAGGTCTGAATGAGAACATATCTATTAGTCCAGTGCTAAGGTTAAAAGCTGCTAGTGTTATATAAAAAAAAAAAATAGTAAAAGTTTTTTGCTGACAGGTCAAATTTGTTGTATAGGACCAGCTATTCTTGTTGGTTTTACAAGTTCAATATTTTTATGTACGTCTAATTTTTAGTATTTCTTACATCCTTTATATGTATCTAATAGGAAATATGATGAAAGGCCAGTTTTTACTGTTAACCATTTGAGATGATTGGTTGTGATGGGAGGGGTTATATTTTCTGGAGTACTTAAGTGTGAGTTTTTGCTTGTATTTTATTCTGATGAAGTCCTGCTCTGTGAGGACGAAAGCGCTAAATAAAGTGGAAAAATAAGTGATTCTGCCTCGTGTTTCCATCGTTTGTGATTCTACGTTTGTCTGTTCTTTTGTGTTATTCTAGCCAGCAGGCTTGGGATAACACTTCAGCAAATACATGGAAGTATATCTACATCATTGACAAAACAGTTTTGTGCTTACCAGCAGCAGGAGCATGGCCTCCTCCAGTTCATGATGGTCCTGAAAAAATGTGAGAGAGGTAATGGCAACAACATCACATGTTACAGTATAACAGGGTAATACATCCAGATATCTCACATTAATAGTAGCTGCTATGTTGACAGGTATGTGGTTCACAATTTCTACATGAGCTTAAAACTGGAGCTAACTTCCTTCCCCCAAAAAACACCTGACACCCAAGTAAAACTATATACACATTGACACAGTGAATGCACCAGTATTCCAATGCTGATCTAACTAAGCACACTTGCACGCTCCTCTTGAGAGGACCTGGTGGTTCCCACATCCATAACATATTGACTGATGAATGCCTGGAAGCTGTCCTGTGTTGCAAGGTTTGCCAGAAAGTCTTCTGTGGCTGAGAGAAGTCATTCTGCTGTAGGTCCACCACCAGTGACTTGACAATCCCTGGCTATATCAGCTGCACGTCTGCGTGCTAAGTGTATCATATCTGTGGTATTGTGTTACACCTTCTCATATATACAATTCTGATGAACCACAGCATTAATGTTATGCACCAGTTCATCCCAAAAGGCTGCACACTCTTACCTATTTGCCCTCCCTCTGATCAGCAGGACCTGGTAGTGTTGGTGCAAAGCCTCAATGACAAGGTCATTTTTTGCCTCATTAAATGCTACCCTGCATCATTATGTGTGATATATCCAGAAATACAAATAAATGAGAACACATGTCTGGATCACATATGTGGGAGTACAGTATGTAGAGATACAACAATAAAGGAAGGCTATCAGTATTTACTGCTTGACTACACATCTCATATTCAGTGTGCCAAACATACAAAGGGTGTGGATGCAACTAGGATAGTAGCCATAGTGACCTATTCCTGTTTCTACCATGACAGATAATCATGTATGATTACACACCCAACAGAGGAGTCCATTGTAGTGTGCCCCATAGCAGGAACCCCACCCCCATATAATATGTAAAAACAACAGTGCCAACCAAATAGCAGTGTACTATTACAACTGCTATCAAAGGAAGTATCCAGGAGACCTGTGTACCGAGTTAATACACAGCATTATACCCTTGCTGTACTCTACATCCTCTGTATGTGTAACAGGGCTGGAGATCAATGCCATGTCATTGGTACAGTTCTAATAAAGGCTTACTGATATGATCCCCATTCTCTCTAAGTATATTCAAACATATGCATCATGTTGGAAACAAAATGGTCACATACCTGATGGAGTGCAAAACTCCTCAGTTGAAAGATACTGCTATATAAGTATTGTGTCAGTGAGTTAAGCATACAAACTAGCTCTCATTCACAGTGGTTCCCTTAGCTAGAAGTTTGCCATTTTAAGATGGTTCTTATTAGCAGGTGATTGCCTCTGAACCAATCTGTGCTTCAGAAATGCTACATGCAGCCAACACAGCTGATTCGCAGTATAATCAGCCAATCCCATACAACTGCTCAACAAGATATAAGGCCTCGATGTATACTCCATCCCCTTTCTCATATGTTGGGGTGGAAATTACTGGGGTAAAGATAGTAGATAAACACAGACAGAATGTTTGCAGCAGCTACTTTTTACATACAGATGTGTGTGCTACAGGCTGAAGCTGCTGCTGCTGGCAATAGGCATAGGCAGAGATGCTAAAGAAAGTTCAACACTTATGAGAAACTGTGAGATCTGTGACAGCCTTGGTGTACAGCTAGAGCCAGACTGAAGGAACCCATCCCACTGGAAATTAAGGTATGTGTTTAAGGCAAGTATGTTAGCCAAACGTATCATTAGCAGAGTAAAATGCAACATGCTTGGTGTGTCCTAGAACAAGGTAGGGGTTATATTAACCATTATGTCAGCCAGCTGAACAACTGCCAAGTCACGTGTTATGTCATGGTAGTCATCTGGGACATGTGTGCTGGCAACCCTTGCTTCTAGCACAACCTCCATATATGCATGTTACTTGTACAGCTGTGGTTCTCTGTCAGATCATTAGCAAATCATTGTGGGCTGCAATCTGATATCACTGGGCCACATTTGAATTTCATACTGCAAACTCCTCTGGGAATGCATTAATGTGACATTCTATGTACTTTATAGTGTTGCAATAGGAATAGTTAAAATGTGGTCCTATCCACCTTTGACTTCCATTATATAGAAGAAGGCGTTCCATCTGTACTGCTTTGGGTGGATAAATACTGTAGGTGATGAGACGGTCATACATATCACAATTTATAAGGGTGTATAT
Source organism: Protopterus annectens (assembly GCF_019279795.1). Classification (NCBI taxonomy): domain Eukaryota; kingdom Metazoa; phylum Chordata; order Ceratodontiformes; family Protopteridae; genus Protopterus; species Protopterus annectens. Next base: position 1,623,856,973 of record NC_056743.1, on the reverse strand, counting down.
CACAAAATCGAAAGCTGACAAGTTCGAAGCTCAAAACTTCAAACTTGCAACCTCAATAACAGAAGACATCAAAACGGAAAGCCGAGATTGCCATAGAGTGTGGGAAGGGAAGATTTCACTCTACTGCACTGTACTGCGATCTCAGAGTTGGTATATTTAAGTGATGGTGGGTGTGGGGGTGCAGGGGGGCTTGCCCCGCTGCATAGAGCAGTTTTTGTGTTGTTTTAGGTGCTTAGTGATTTTTTTTTTCGTGTTCAAAGTTTTCCAGTTTCCATGTTGCAAGTTCGGAGTTTTGCGCGTCAATATTTTTCAGCTTTCGATCATCTGATATAAACCCATTTATAATGGTGATGTACACATATTTGTATTTTAAATGCTAGACACAGCTGTATTTGAACCCAGGACCATAAATGAATGTTTTTAAAACATTGAATTGATTGAGCTACACAGTCACTATTACATCAGCTATATTTTTATGTGTTATAGATATAATTGCACACTTACTTGCTGGTACATACCTCACTTACATCTATTAGTATGTGTAAGGCCTTAGACTGATGTATTTCTCTACCAGAGTCCCATTTAACTTCATATGTTTCCATTTATTTTTAGCAGACTGCTGCACAATGCTTAATGATGAGAAAATGACAGTTGCTACATTTTTCTTAAAACACCCATGCTAGTTTACTGGCTGCATGGCTTTGTGGGTTGATGCACTGCTCTTCAAGTGAAATGGTACTGTGTTTGAAATACGGCACAGGTGTACTTTTTGAACATGATTATTATGCTTTCAAATACATGTAGTTATACACTGTCATTTAACATAGTGCAGCATCGCACAAAAAATATTTAAAGAAAAGAAAAATTGGGGAGGTAGGACAGTGGTGAAATGGGGTGCAAGCAGAGGGAAAACATAGTGAAAGGCAGGCAGGTATATGTAGGAAGGGTGTAGGAAATAACCATAGTTATCCATTTCTTCACCAGCAAGAACTGTGCACTTGAAAAAAAATTTAGCTGTATTTGGACTATCACCACCAGAGAAAGGGATGACAGCAGCATAAGTGCAATGTGAAGCCAATTTGACCATATTAAGTGTGTGCAGTGGACACGTGTGTGAAAAGGAGAGCTATGGATAGGACATAATTTTTTTTTTTTTTTTTTTTGGTTGGGACAGGTGCCCTTTTTTATTTATTTTAAGGTGAGAGTGGAAAGTTGGGGAAGGGACATAGGTATGTGTGGGGAAGGTAAGTTGAGTAGGTGAAGAAGCATTTTGCAGACAGGCAACACAGACAAGACAGCAGACAGGGATGGTATGGGACACAAGAAGGGGGTGAACACCTTGGTTGGTGAGAGTGTTGCCTGTGCATAGCTCTCAAGCTCTTACCACAAAAAATCTGGACAAAATCAAAGATAACGGAGGACAAAGCCTCAAAAATAGGGACAATTTTTAAATATTGCTCTTATAAACTCAGAAAGTTGCTAGAATAAAAGGTCTTGTGTTACCATATATTTTCTGTAGGATATGAAGTCTTAAACTCAAATGATTATCATTATTTAATGAGTTCATTCCTCACTGAATTGCCACATAAATTCAGAAAATCACAAATGTTATGAGGAACAGAACAAAAATATAATGAAAAAATCTGGACATTCTTCGAAGATCTGTACAGTTGAGAGTTATTGGGATCCCAGTCCCTTGGACATCAGACACAGTAGCAGTGTGACTTAAGTCCTCACCCATGGGAATGTCAGGGCTGCACCTTCAATACTCCTGTGGAGGCAGTGGTTGACGCCAGTGCCTAGTACCAGACTGCTGCACCAGGATGGACAGCATGCTCTCCATCCAGCGTAGGTGTGCTCCAACAGTTTGGTGCACAAGCTTACCCACTATGCCTGGCAGTTGCTGTTGCATTAACAAAGCATCCCCTCCACCTCCAACATAATAGGGGGCACACCCTCAGCCTGTGGGGTGGAACTATCCAATGGACCAGGTAGTGCAGAGTCAGAAGAGGGGGTGCCACCAAGCTGTGGCTCAGACATGCTAGGCCCCAGTGCCTTGACCGGGGAGCCAATGTATGTGGATCACTGGGAACCACCATACCTTGTTACACTGTGGTTAATGAAATACAAACATAAAGGAAAAATAAAAATAACCCAAACAAATGCAAATAATAACATAAAAGAAAACAATAATAATGAGTAATGGAAACAAATTTAAAATAATATAATGAGAAACACAATAAATAATGTAAAGGAAAGTTTTTTTTAACAGCAAAACAATATTAAATTATACATAAGGCCTACATAAGAGGTAATACATAATATGATAATATTCAATGATTATAATAAATATATTGCTTAAATAAATAAAAAAGAGAAGGGGTGGGGTGAGAGAAAAAAGAACATTAGTAACTTCACAGATAATATAACTAAACAGACTGCAACTACATATTTCCAGATATGTTAGATTTCACTTGTGAGACCACTGACTGTTATGCCATTTATTATTTGAGATACTACCCTGTTCCTTACACACACACTATAGTATGTATCATAATGCATCCAGCAATCATTCAATGATGTTTATATTGTATATATGATGTTCCACTTACGTACCTCTCAACCTCTTAGCATGGGACATTATGGGCCAATCCATACATGCTGGTGGTACAAAGGCGCAATGACAGAAAACAGTTTTGCATAGTGTGCACATACAATAGTAGCAAGATGTTCTGATAACAGATTTGCCATTAAGTTGCATGTCTAGTAATGTCATATGACTGCAAATCAGAGGACTGACATTTTTTTCTGACATTGATCCCCAGCAATGTGGCATAGGATGGCCAGTAAATCAAGATAATATACCAAACAGACCAGACATATTGTGCAATATTCAGTACATTCTGCAAAAATCATGACAGTTGAGAAGTATGTTCATGCACACTGATTACACTTGACAGATGGACAGTCATGGCACAGGACCATGGGTGTACACTTCACATGCAAACATTGTTAAGTTTTATTTCTGTCAAGCCAGTACAGTAGTGAATACTGTCCAATTTCTCAGTTGGCTGGTGTAGGATTAGAACTCACAAGCAATGACTACAGTAATACTGAACATTTTATTTGAAACAAATAATCAGACCACCATCTCCTTTTACACTTTATTGATTTATGTTGTTTCAAATCTTGCATTTACACACATGGATAGCTGTGTAGGACTTCTGTTCACTTACACGTTTACCCTATTCCTTTATTGACTGCGACTTACAGCATATTTCAGACAAAAAAATGAGCAGCACACAACATTAACTCTTAATTTGGGTATTGCACATTTGTTTATGACATGCCAAAACAGGATTGAATACTGCACATTTCTCAGTTGGCTGGTGTCGGATTAGAACCCACAAGCAGTGACTACAGGAATATTGAACATTTTACTTGAAAAAATAAATTATCATAGCGCGTCTTTTTTTACACTTTATCGATTCATGTAATTTCAAATCTTGCATTTACACACATGGATAGCTGTCTAGGACTTCTGTTAATGTACACATTTATGCTATTCATTTATTGAGTGCAATCTACAGTATATTTCAGGCAATGAGCAGACCATAACATTGACTCTTAAACTGGGTAAACCACAACATTAACTGATGGTTGGAAGCTATGCTACACAGTACTGCATGCTTATTTGCTTTAACTTGCCTTGCCAGTTCAGATATGCACTGACACACTAATAAAACTCTATGATATCCCAGGTATTTCATAAATGACTGTCAAGACTGCAAGATCTGTATTTACTTTATTTTATTATTAAGTTATGCATTAAGTTATTACTTCATTGATTTTCTTACATACCACATGCTTGCCTCATCCGGGCCAAATACCTTGCATGGGACTAGACATTGCAAGCTCTCTCTTCTGCAGCTATGGTAAGATAAGGAAACCATTGTGCATACCAGTTTTGCACAGATTCAGCTTTTACATTTGTTAATTTACTAGAAAACATACTTACATATCGGTGGAGTCCAGCCATCCCTTGCTTCTTGGATCCAGGTATCCAAGATTCCACTCTTACTTTGATACAGGTCATAATAATGATGATGACACTACTCTCCAGTACGAGGGATACCAGTTGCACTGGTCAGGTCCCTGGCCAAGATATCCCAGGCCTCAGACTTACACTCGGAGTGCTGGTAGTCACCTTGCAGCAGCAGGGATCCATAGTGTTCTACCAGGAATCCAATGAAAATCCTAAACTCCTGCACACCCCACTGTTGGGCCCTAAATCTCATACCTTCCACTATGACAGCAGCCATGCCCACAGTCAAGGTCAGGCTGCAAGGATAATGTGAATTTCCCATCTAGTGATCTTTAAATAGGCTGCATTCCTGTCCTTGCACATCATTCTGTAACTTTCAAAAACATGCCGCATTGCTTAGCATCATGCAAACTTGCACAATCCTTGTTTAAGCAAAGCTTAGCAACACACAAAAATAAGACTGTTGACCATGTTTAAGCAATGCTTAGTATTGTGCACCTTTTCTAAATGTAACAATTATTTAATTTAAAGTCAACCAGTGTTTCATTTACCTGCCACAGTTTTACAATACTATATGTAAAAGTTTGTTACACTGTAGGTCATGACTCAACCTATCTAGCTACTATGGATAGTGAAAGGAACACATATATCTTCAGATATACTATGAATGTGCCTGAAAATGTAGTGGCCGCTGCATGGGTTTGCACATTGCTGAGCATCAAAGAACTACAGCAATTAAATGCAACTGGTTTCTATTTTTAGCTGTCTAGCAGATGTATGATGTATGGGTGCTCACTGCTACACATAGCTAACTAATGTATGCATCACAGAAACAAGCACATAAGAATAAAAAAAAATAAAATTGAATGCATTCGGTTTCTATTTTTAGCTGTCTAGCAGGTGTTTAACGTAAGGTTGTGCACTTCAGTGCATAGCTAAATAATGCACCACATCACAGAAAGAAAAACACATAAACGTAAAAAAATCAATTTACTGAAAACAATGTCTTGTAGACCTTTGGGTTAAGGTTATCAAGCCGAAAGGTATCTGGGTGTGCTGTCAGTCTTACACGGATTCAATATCCATGTTGCTGCAACCTCCCTTAAGCACCCACCACAATTAATATGTATGACATGCTGTCAAGGGAGAATCATGGCCGTGTACACTGTTAAATTCTGTGTAGGTTCTACACAGAGCATACACAGACTTTATTGAATCCTGCCAATGATAATATGCTTACATTTTTGTATAATTTTGTTACTCTATTTTTTTTTATTTGTTTTTCTGAGCAGTATCTCACAATCCAACTTGACATGGTAGGGTTTTTATGCAAATGTTATGCTAATTACATGTACAGGTATTTTTAGACCACATGTACCTACCTTTCGTGAACATTTGCATCTATTTTTAATTTCAGCAGGCTGCGATATATGCTCAGATATAGACAGACTGTATGGGCTTTATGGAATGCAGTTGAATGCAGTGATACATTCTACTGGGCTTCAATATGTTATAGTCTCATGACTGATTAGCTTAGATTAATGTATAACAAAAATCAATATATGAAGAATAATCCCTGTAATATAAACATAAGGGCTATGGCTCCACAAACAGCCATCTGCAGATAGATCCAGTTTATGCTGTCATGTAAAATGCAATTCAGAGATGTTTTACTGCCATGAGGAAGACTTCATTACCCGCTTATTTGTATGATTCAGAATCAAACTTAATAAAAGCCATACCTAAAAATATTTTACATCAGTAATTACCACTGGTAGACTAAGCATTTTGCAGGAAAATACACCCCCCAGTCTCTCTGTTGCACACATTTAGACATACATGCACACACAAATACATATTCACAGACACCTCCCACATATAGAACTTCACTCAAATTGACACCCCCTTAGTCTAACTCACTCACAGACACACTCAACTATTCATCCCCCAAATACACACAGATGTGCTCTTGAACCCTTACCTAATACCCACTGTGACCAATCAATCAGATACTCACAGACACACACACACACACACACACACACACACACACACACACACACACACACACACACACACACACACACACAGATATCTAACACCTGACACACTCCCAACACATACACACACACACACACACACACACACACACACACACACACACACACACACACATGCACAGATATCTAAAACCATAAAACATCACTGTCTTTGTGCCTCATGTGTCATAGGCCTTCTATCCCAGCTTTATATTCTAGTCACTATGGCCTGTAGTCTAGGAATTCAGACCACACAGTGCAGTATGACTGCATTTAACATTTTTATTTTTTTTTTTTTACTGTTTCATTATCACATTATCATACTGATATCTGTAAATGTCATGAAAAATCATGGAGAGGAAGGGTCTTTGAAAAGTGAATAAACAGCATATTTGAGAATGCCTACTACGTTTACATATTCACTTTCTTTTCAGATAAAGATGAATGCAGTGCCACTGTCTGTTCTGAAAATGCAGAATGTCAAAACACCATTGGAAGTTATTACTGCACATGCAGTTCTGGATTTAAGAGTCTTTCTGGGGCAGTTAACTTCACTGGTCTACAAGAGAAATGTAAAGGTAAGTATAATGCTGTGCTTATATTTTTATATTATTACAGAGAAATGAACCAAAGATAACTGACCATCAATGTAACTCCTTTAAAGTGCTGCAAACAAAGTCCATGGATATTGTTAACATTTTCCATCCTCACCCACTGTATCATGTCCTCAGAGTTCTGTAATTCTGTGACCAGTACTGGTACTAATTAATTTTCTTCACCCTCTGATCATGGCATCAGAGTTCTGTAACAAATACTAGTAGTAAGTCATTTTCCTCACCCACTGTATCATGGCCTCAGAGTTCTGTAACAATTACTAGTAGTAAGTCATTTTCCTTACCCACTGTATCACGTCTTCAGTGTTTTGTAACCAGTACTAGTACTGTCATTTTCCTCACCCATCGTATCATGGTGTCAGAGTTCTGTAACAAGTATTAATACTAAGTCATTTTCCTCGCCCACTGTATCATATCCTCAAAGTTCTGTAACCAGTGCTAGTACTAAGTCACCCACTGTATCATGGTATCAGAGTTCTGTAAACAACATTAGTACTAAGACATTTTTCTCACTACCTGTATCATGGCCTCAGAGTTCTTTAACCACTATTAGTACTAAGTCATTTTTCTAACCCACTGTATCATGGTGTCAGAGTTGTGTAACCAGTAGTAGTACTAAGTCATTTTCCTCACCCACTGTGTCATGGCCTCAGAGTTGTATAAGCAGTACTAGTACTAAGTCATTTTCCTCACCCACTGTGTCATGGAGTCAGAGTTGTATAAGCAGTACTAGTACTAAGTCATTTTCCTCACCCACTGTATCATGGCCTCAGAGTTGTATAAGCAGTACTAGTACTAAGCCATTTTCTTCACCCACTGTATCCTGGCCTAAGAGCTCTGTAACCAGTACTAGTACTAAGTCATTTTCCTCACCCACTGTATCATGGCCTCAGAGTTGTATAAGCAGTACTAGTACTAAGTCATTTTCCTCACCCACTGTGTCATGGAGTCAGAGTTCTGTAACCAGTACTAGTACTAAGTAATTTCCCTCACCCACTGTATCATGGCCTCAGAGTTGTATAAGCAGTACTAGTACTAAGTCATTTTCCTCACCCACTGTGTCATGGAGCCAGAGTTCTGTAACCAGTACTAGTATTAGGTACACGGCACTGTCATTCCAGTGTTTTGGTTGAAAATTCATGCAACATCAGTATTGACATAAACCAGAATTTGAGCTGCTGTAGTCATTGGATATCTTTTAAGGAATCCTTAATTCACATTTATAGAGTCCCATGGGATATGAAACCTCCCCAGGATCTGCTAGATTCCTTTTGGAGTAATAAGTATTTTATTCACTTAATTGATTATTGAGAGGATATCACTTATCTTCTTCAGGTGTATAGCTATTTGAGATTAAGTAAGATGGGGGATTTCTGGAACCTACGTAAGAAATTTGAGGCCAAATTCAGAAACTTTACTTTGTTCAAAGAGAACAGATTAAGGATTTTATTTCTAAGAGATCTTTCAGGATCACTTTAATTAGTGATAATTCTGTGATAAGTCATATCACAAGATATGTCCCTCAAGAGTCACCACTTGGCCTTTTATTATTCTGTTCATTCATTAATTGGAACTCCTTCTAATGTGCCATAGGTTGTTTCCTGAAATGTGGCCTTTACTAATACTGATACAAATATTATTTTCTTCATCCTTGTAAGCCAATTTTAGCTTAATATGCAATGGGTTATCCACTTACCAACTTACTATAAAGACAGCAAAATCACCGGCATGCTATTTGGCACAAATTATAAGCTTAAGGGAGCGGGCAGCATCTCCGTGGAAGATCCTTTACATGCACTCCACTACCAAGCACAATGCATCACATGTACATTGGCATCGCTCTAGACCAACATCTTCTCTTCACATTCCATATGGAAGCCCAAGTAGGGGAATCACTTAACCAATTGCAAATCATGTAGAAAGGTTCAAAGGTATTCACACTTGAAGTGAAGTGAGCTGTAGCCATTAATGTACTGTTTCCAAGGCTAGAATATGGATTCCTCATAATTTTATTACGATCATCACAAAATGTAGGTCTATTATAAAATGTATTGTACCTTCATTAATCAAACAGTCCCACAAAAACCAGAACAAAAATCTGAATGTGCTTCAGCAGATCAATAAAACAAGACTGAGAGAAATTAGTTACTCAGTATCTTCTTATCTTCTTCATCTTCACCTCTGGAATAGACCGCCCAGCTGACAAAGCAGCATGACAGACTCTGAACTGAAAAAAATTGGATGGGTACAAATTCACCCCAGGCATGTATGGCATAACCCTCCTTAAGAAGGAAGGTACAGTATAGGGTGGGAACTGGCCATGCACAATGGTCTCAAAACTCAGTAGTCTTGAACTTGCTATGATTTTATATGATAAACAGAAAACAAGATAATGCCTAATCCTAAAGAACCAAGTAAACTGCACCAAAAAATAACCTCCAGGAGGTAGGAAGCCTCACCAATTTATAACGATTGTTAAAATTATTTAATACAAGAAAAATGCTCTTCCTGTTCATATATTGTAGGACTTCATCAGAACTAGTTTTTGTTCCTGCACTATTGCCATTTTGGTTTCTTATCCTAAAGAACACAACTGCACCATAATAAGAAAAAGGAATTGAATTCCCATCTCAACAAGAGAAACTTTTCTTCTCAACATGCTTATTCTCAAGCTGTTACAGGAAGGTTACTGCCACAGAAAATGGGTGTTAATGATCAAATGTATCAGATGCATAAACTTTGAAAGGCACCTTATAAATTCATCCATAATGGAATGGCTATACTCTGTATTTACATTATATAGTAAGACACCAAAGATTGTAAGCCTACTTAAACAACAACGGTTTTAAGGAATTATGGAAATGCTTATTAGCTGATGAAAATAAATGCAAATATAAATATAAGTTTTAAAACATAATGTGAAATATGCAACACTATCAAATTTAAGGATTTTGCTGTTATGTGTGTCATGAGCACAGTATTAGTGCCAGCTCTGGAAGTCCTTCTGCCTTAAATTTTTTCCACCATCAGTGCTACATCCTATATTGCCCACACCAATAATTGTTATATAAACATCTGTAAATATTGTATATTTGCTGGATCCTCTTACCTTTGGTGTTGCTGATTCTTCTATAAATGACTTGCTGTAATAGGTGAATCTGTCTTTATTGTAAATAGGTTAGTCTAATTGCAGATTATGCCTTTTTTGTGAGATATATTGTTACTTGTAACTTGCCAGTGAGACTTCTTGTCTCTTAGAACTACACTGTGTATCTGCAGTTGTTTTGTGTTTTTTTTTTTTTTTTTTACTGTAACTAATGTTTTTTGTCACTGGAAGACAGTGTGAAATGGTGATTCTCTTCACACTATTATATGTCAAGACAATACTTTTTAACATGGTAGTAGACAATCCCCAGGATTCAGCAAGCTCTGCACAGCATGCAGGAATAGTGCTAGAGCTGCTGCAGGCAATATGACTGCCATGCGATCCAGGAATAAGCTGATGGGACGTGCACGAGCGCTCCTGCGCTATTCCTGCACGGACACAGCCCCTGTATGCTAATTACCTAATTTGCTCATAAAAACCATGCAAATGAGGTGAATTAGTGATCCAGGAAGCAGGCAGGCATCCTTGCAGGAATAGTGTAGACTGCAGAAATGTACTCAGACAGTAGCTGAATACATTTCTGAAAAATACAAAATGGAGGCATGACAGCTCTTACAAACCCATGTATTACAAGGGTTATGCATGCCAAAGGCCAAATATATGGCCATAGGCATGAGAATTAATTTCAAAACGATAAAAATTAATTTGCTTTGGCTGATTTCGGCTGTTCAAGTGCAGGGCAGCAGTATGCAAGTGGGATCGGCCCACAAATAATAAAAAAAGCTGGAAATAAGCTTTTAAACCAAAATCATAATTTTTCCGTAATAGTCAATGGCATGCATAACACAACAAGACCATGGAATAGTGTTGCTAAGGGGGAAGGCTGAGTGTCAGTTTTGTAACTATGCATTAGCAGTCAATCCTATGCAAATGAGGTCAATGATACTGAATCACAGATTTCCCCTCAGTGCTAGCTTGCACCCAACTGTGTAGGTGCAGTAATATCATGATGTAAGCCTAAGATATAGATGACTTCTTAAGGGGGTGTGTCATGCATGCTGTAAGCTTATTGGTGCTCTGTGGCCTGTGTTTGCCCTTAGCTAAGCACAACTAAAGAAGGGGGTGTGTCTGAAGCTGCCTAGCAGCATTTACATTGCCTAAGCGGGTGTGCATGCCACACATTGGGTTTTCAACAAAAAATAAATAAATAAACCAGGAAATAGCAGCTCCGTTCACATCTGAGCACTGGGTTTGCATGGCATGCCTTGGGGCTTAAACAGGCAGGCAATAGGAAGGGAAAACAGCAGTAGGAAGGTAAGCAAGGAGAACTAGCATAGCTGGCAGGTGAAATGTATCAGAACCAGCCAATTACACAGGCAGCAGCCCAGCCTAGCACACCACTAGAAACTATGCAAACACCTATCCCTCTGTTTTTTCCCACAAATTCTACACCACCGGTGTACACAAATGGGGAACTTTTACCTAACAAAAGCAACAAAATGATAGGGGCTGCTTTTGCTCTCATAAATCAATATGTGGAAGGCGCTGAGGGTGGTGAGGATGAGAATGCTGACGACCAACCCACAGTGAGTAGAAGGAGAAGAGTGTACAGACCCAGAGTAACCTACCAGGGGCTACATTAGCTGGAGATAGTGTAGTACTATAGTGTGGACAGGTACCTCCTACAGCAAATTGTTGAGCTGTGCTAACCTGCTGACCACACCTCACACACAGAACCAACAGAGGAGAACCCATCCAGGTAGATACCAAGGTATGTGTAGGCTTAAGAATACTAGCCACAGGTACCTTCCAAAGGCCAACTGGGGATATCATGGGGATCTCACAGGCATCAGCATCCAGGGTACTCCACCAGTTCCTGGATGCCATGTCAGCACATGCCGATGAGCACATATATTTCCACAACACCTGTGAGGCATTGACCAACAATATGCATCTCTTCCACCAAATAGCAAAATACCCTGAGGTAGTGGGTGTTATAGACTGCACGCACATACACATCAAACCGGGGTAGGGTCTACATAAACCGCAAGGGCTTCCCTTCCGTCAACTGCCAGGTCATGTGTGATGCCCAGGGCATTATAATGAATGTATGTGCTAGCAGTCATGGAAGCTATCACAACTCCCACATCTGGCATATGACACAGCTGTACCAGAGATTTGCCAATGGGTACATCCCATATGGCCACCTAGTGGGGGATGCTGGTTATGCACTGGAGCCTTGGCTTTCATGACACCCATTAGAATTACACACACACCTGAACAAGAACTCCATAATGAGGCACACGCACAAACCAGAATCATAACAGAGCATGTGTTTGAGATGCTCAAGTCATGGTTACAGTGCCTGTACATATCCGGTAGAGCCTTGCAGTACTGTCCAGCTACGTGTACCCAAATTGTCATCGTATGTGCCATGCTACACAATATGATCCTGTGGAAACAGCTGCAGCAAGAACAGCACGGGGCAGAGCCACACAGCCCCCCACCATTGGCAAGGCCAGCACAGGCACAGTGTGACTCAGAGAAGGAACAACCTGAGCCTGCCCCTGTAGGCAGAAGGAGGCGTGCCCAGTATGCCCAGGCTTTGGCAAAGAGGCAACACATAGCACATACACTGACACGGTAGGAACCCATGGAATGACACCTCTCTCTGACTCGCATATGCATTAAAAGGGTTGCTAAACATGACACTACCTGTGCTTAACCATGTATAGGGAGTGTACTATGTGCATCTGACATAGTCAGCCCTCCGGCACCATCCTCAATACTGGCACAGCCACAAGGTAAGTCACTCTCACTATCAATTTCTGAATGGGATAGTATGTTCTGCTACTTATATCTATGGTACAGATTTGAGCATGCAATGGAAGTGGGTGGCTGAATGGGATGGCAGCAGATAGTAGACACCTATATGGGCAGCATGAAATCCATAACAAATAATGGTGTCAACATAGCAGTCAGTAATAGACAAGATGACAAATCCCACTGCAGGATATGTAGTGGGCCAAATGTGTGACCATAGGATACACACATGCATGTCAGTGAGGTTCACATACCCAACAACAGTCTCAGCCAGCAGGACAGGTGTAGATGACCACAAAGAAAGGCTGTGCTAAGGCCTCTGATTGATGGCAATTAAGAACAGCCCCCCTCCAGACCTACACAGACAGACTACAACAGGTTAGGCAGGGGGATGTTAGTTCTGAAGGGTAAGACGTCTGAAACTGAAATGTAGGTCAATAAAACCTAAGATCTGTACTACACTGATATGCCTCCAGTCTGCATGATAGGTCAGAATATAGAATGAAATGGAAGCCAACAGAGTACCTGAAATACCAGTACAGTCACAGCAAATGTTTACAGTTGTCATGTGTGCCCCCCCCCCCACAATCCTATGTAGAAATGTAGCAACATGTACATGTGGGTAGATTAACAGTGGAGCACAGATTACCTAAGATGGCGAATTAGCAGAATAGATTGTTGCACATCTACAATATGCAGAGATCTGTGTGTTAGGTTGTTGTGTGTTGTATAGTGTGTGAAAGTGGTCAGCATGTAGGCATGGAGGGCTGTGTCCTAGTGGCCAATGGCCAGTACTGTTAATGGCAGGGCCAAGTTCTAACAACTATAGTGCCAAACACAATGCATCCCAACAAGACCCAATCCAGAAGTAATCCATACTAATTGTTTGGATGTAATATCTGTCACCATCTGAAAGATGGACATGGCATGAATGTGGGCCCAGACATATACATAGTATACAAGTGGAAGTACCCTAGACAGAGAGTGTATAAAATGTTACTGTCAAATGGACACACCTTTGGAATTGTACATACAGGTTAGCAGCATATTAGTTGTCTGTGTAGTACAGAATAATGCTGTAATCTGGCCAAACACTGGCAGACCACAAAAGGCGGAGTTATGAAGTACTGAGAAACCGCTGATGTCCCCGCACAAGCCAACATAAAGGGAATGCTCCACGTATATCTGTGAGTCAGCTGCAAGTAGCTTCCATAGCACACATGCACTTACATCACCCCACCATCAGCCTCAGGTTCCTCACAGGTCATATTCCTGCTGTTGGGAATGTGTACAATATGACCCCCACTTCTGTATGGGAATACCCACAGAATGCATCATGCTGAAGAGGTGTCCCATGCAGCTGTGTCCCTAGCTTTAAGCAGCACCCTGCCAGCATCCACACCAATGGATTAATATGGAAATAAACTATTGTCATTAACACCTTGCACACCTACCGTGTCATCCCAGGGAATACAGTGACTTGCAGCCAGGGATTGTAGGAGTGACAGAGTGCACTGGCCTGCTACAGATGGCCTGTATCACTACCAAATGCTCAAGGTCAAAGGCCTGTGTCTCACCCATACTGCCAATGTATGTTATCTCATGGAGTCCCAAATAACGACATAACACAGTCCACCGAACACAAATGTAAGGCCAGGTCAACAAATCCCAGTAGCATGTCCACCATGTCCTACCGCATGAACTTTGGACCAACCCCTAAATACTGCTGGGATGAAGTGATAACTGTAGGGATACTTACAAATATCACTTGCACAATGTTAGGAATAGGACAGAATAACAGAGGGGGGTAGAGACATGGACGCCATTGAGTGTGTGAAGTCTGATATTCTGATGTGTGCCCATATTATCCCTGCCTGCAAACACAGGAATGGGTGGCTACAAACCTGCTTGTAAACCACAAAGTGAAGGGTTAATGACCAGATATATAAGCCCCACCTCTGGGTAACCTGTGCAAATCTGTACAGCTGAGAGGTATAGCCACAGCAGTATATGGACATTCTATCACGTCGATAGATGTACAAGCATGGGATCCTCAGCCACCAAAGTACCAAGGTGCTGGACCATTTACACAGACCCATCAGCAAGTGTCTGCAGCTCCCCCTCCAGAATGGCATGATTGTGCAAGAATATGTAGGCTGCAGACCACAATACTGGACACAGCTTCATTCATCTTGTATTCCCCAGGAAATTACTGCGAGCAAATACGTATATCTGTCAGTAGTTGATGGCATAATACATCACAGTGTAAAACAGTATATATGTCTGAATATCTTTGCTAACACCAAAACCATGTAGCCGAAGCAGCACAGACACAATTACAGTATCCCACTATCCTTTGTCCATTGTGACTCCATATTGTCAACCTATCTACAGACATCCTGCAGAAACAGGTTGCTAGCTGTAGGTGTAGAACACAAATGCCTGCACTGGAGTGCAATCTACCTGGAATGGATTCACACACTCAATACAGAAGGTCATACTGGGCATGCTTTCACACTTAGAGAAACGAAGCCCATGTCTGGCAACAACAGTGGACTTTCTTTCAGTCGCAGATGTCTGTGCACATACTCCACATTGCACACCAGTCATGCTTTGCACACACATTGGATAGGAACACGCACATATATCCAAGGACAGCACACGATAATAGGTCAAACATACACAAACAAAGATGTGGGGAAGAGAGAGACAGACAGTGACAAAGAGCTTCCCATCATGAGGCCTGTCCCACCCACTACACGTCCAATTAGCCAATATCACATGATGTGCCAATGTCTATCACTTTAGACATTTGCTTCTGGTAGCCCTCAGCAATATAGTGTCTGTGGTGGTTGTGATAACTGTGTAACATGACAGTACAAGTCTTTATTCATCTAGCAGTTGTATACACAGTCCTGTCAAATATAAAGTTGTGTGACTGAGTGTTGTGTGCGTGTTTCCAGAGGAATGGTTTATGGCCCATTCACACACTGCACTCCCCATTGCCCTAGTTTAGCTAGCCTGCTTATGTCAGTCACCTTGAAATACCCCTTTGGACAAAGATCATCCCTACAATCTCTGTGGCACATGCAATAACTGTGTAATGCTATAGTGTGATGTACAAGTTCGGTAGGAGTTCTAATCCTAGACATGACAACTGTACAATTGTGTGTTTGTGTGTGTAAGGATCAATGCTTTTGAAGCCATTCATAAACACTACACCTCCCATTGCCCTACTTTAGCAAGGCTGCTGGTGATTTTGAGCCCAATCATATACACTACACCTCCCATTACCCTACTTTAGCAAGGCTGCTGATGTCATTCACCTTGAAATACACCTTTGGAGAAGGTCTAGCCCTGTAAGCTCTGTGGCACATCCCATAACTGTGTAATGCTATATTGTAATGTACTAGTTAGGTAGGAGTTCTAATCCCAGACATGGCAAGTGTGAAACTCAGTGTGTGTGTAGAGAGTAATGCTTTTGAGGCCATTCACAGTCATTACACCTTCCATTGCCCTACTTTAGCAAGCCTACTGATGTCATCTTCCTTGAAATATACCTTTGGAGAAGGACTAGCCCTATAAACTCTGTGGTGCATGCCATAAATGCGGAACAATGTGGCAGCAATAACTACACAGCTATGAGTTTGATTCTCATCTGTGGCAATTGTTTGTGTGTGTTCCTCGAAGTTTTTGTCCCTATTTACAGCCAGTACACATCTCAAAGCCTGATTTTAGCAGTCCTGCAGATATTATCCACCTTACAAGTATCTGTTGTGAAGCATGTACCATGTCAGGTCAGTGATGAATGTGGTAGATGTGTAACATAATGGTCTAAAAAGGTAGTTAGATAGAAGTTTGAACCTCACCCCTGGCAAATGTAAATGTGTGATTAAGGTAAAATAATTTTTGGGATCTCTAACCCACTACATCACCCAATGCCAGTGTTTACAAGGGCTGATGGTGTTCCCCACCTTAGAAGTATCTTGGGACAACATCCATCCAATAAGCTCCATGGCACATGCGATAAATGCGGTACACTGTACTAGCAATACATCGCTAGATAGGGGGTGGAATCTCAGTACTGGCAAGTGTGTGTGTTTGTCATCAGTATCCTGTGTGGATGTTGCTGTGATTGTGTGATGACAGGATTCATTGTGGGGTGGGTTTTGCTAATTTATTATATTGAAGACCTACTATATGTCACAATGTCCACCTTACAAAGACAACAGATGTCAAACAGTTGAGAGGCTGGTGTAGACAATCCATAGCCCTACATGTGACATTATGGATAGGTGAACAATATAGGCAACCCTTGTATTACCCAGAGAACACTCTCCACCCATGTCCATACACAAACACACTTGGTTAGGCAACAACCACTATATTGGTAGTTCCCTGCATATTGCCCACAGATAGTAACCATGGTGTCATTGCAGTGGACTACATGCCTGTTGACCACAATACTGCCACTAACATCAGAATGTACTGTGATGTGTAACATCTCCTGAGTGTTATCCAGCAAGTAAAAGGACATGGCACCCTGTTCCATCCCTACAATAGGCAAATAACTGCTTAAAGTGGTCCTTTGCTATGTTCCCCATTGGACACCTGCAACAACTGTAGAGTCTGCAAATGTAACCCACAAAGGAAATACCATGCCTTATACACATGCCGTGTATGGACAGATGCCACTAACTCCACTGAATACCTGATCATGCTGTCAATGTAGGTGCAGGTGTGAACTCAGCTCCATAGCCAGGTCTTACCACATGAGGTCAGGAATGCCACATCAGATGATAACTATCTGTCCACACAACATGCCCCAAAGACCCCAGGTACACTTCCACACATCACAGAACATGCATGTGGGACATGTGCACAACCCAGACACTGTCCATGTTATGGAATATAGTTACATACATGGCAAGCATTGCACAGCTCTGGCCACCCACAATAATAACCCAGATGAGTGGATGATGAATATAATACCCACCTGTGTAGGCCAATCCAGAGACTACACCCGTAAGCCACACTGGAGACCATTGTCATGTGGCCTGATGCCAAGGTATTCCCTTTGCCTAGCCTTGTACAGACTTCTGGCACAGTCCACTACTACACACATGTGAAGCAATGACCCCATGCATGTCAGTACTGGCAAGTGTGTGTGCATGTGTGTGTGTGTGTGTGTGTGTGTGTGTGTGTGTGTGTGTGTGTGTGTGTGTGTGTGTGTGTGTGTGTGTGTGTGCGTGTGTGTGTGTGTGTGTGTGTGTGTGTGTGTGTGTGTGTGGAGATTAATGATTTTGAAGTCATTCACACACACTACACCTCCCATTGCCCTACTGTAGCATGCCTTCTGATGTCAGTCACCTTGAAATAACCCTTTAGCCATGTATCAGCCTGATAAGCTCTGTGGCACATGTGATAACTGTGTAATACTGTAGTGTAACAAATTCATTAGGAGTTCTAATCCTGACCCTGTCAGCTGTGATAAGGTGTGTGATTCCCTGAGAGAGTGTGGTTGCATCATCCTTGATACCTGCTTTTGTGGACAGTCGTTATGTACTACACTTCCCTTATCCCTCCTTTATCACTGTTTCTGATGTCAGTCACCTTCAAAGATAGCTTTGGACAGCTCTCCAACAGGTAAGCTCTGTGGCATGTGCAATAACTGCATACGAATGTAATAGCAATACAAAGTCAGGTAGGGGGTTGAAACACAGTAATGGTGTGTGTTTGTGCATGTTATCAGTGTCCTGTGTGGGTGTTCTGGTGATTGTGTAATGACAGGATCTATTGCAGTGTGGGTTTTGTCACATCATTATATTGAGGAGCTACATGCCGCACTGTCAACATTACAAGGCCAACGTATTCCAAACATTCTAGAGATTCTAGTCAACAATCCTCAGCCATAATGTATACAGCCATGTGCAATTACCATGTGACAGTATGGAATAGTACACAATATAGACAACCATCATAATGCCCAGATACCACTATACACTCATGGATCATGCACAAACATGCTTGGCTCTTACTCTCCTACTCCCTTCCTTTCTTACTTTGTCTCTGTCTGTCTTTCTCATTCCCTCTCTGGTGGATGTGGAAAAGTACACCTGCTTTGCTTAGGGAGCAGCTTGTGTTTTGTAAGTGATGCTCATGATCAGCTGATGGCCTGTGCATGAATTGCAGTCCCCCACTAGCTAATTACATGTGGAACAGGTGTGGTATCATTCCTATAGCCAATTGCATGGAAACACACTCCTATCACTTAGCACTTTATGTGGGTGTTGGCTCTTTCCCTTCACTGTGAACAAGACTTCATGTGGATGTTTGACAAACAGCATCACAGAGGGTAGTTGGATATACCTCTTACAACATACACCGTGGAGACAGGCCAACAAGCAGGAGGGAGATGTTCCAGACATGAGGACAGAATATAAGTATTGCTCTTCTACATTTGAAGTAATGTTGGTTTAACAGGGTTTGTGTGGATATGGCTGTTCTACATGATTTAATATCTGTCATGACAGTGTTATGTGGTTGGGGAAACTCTCCCATGTAGGGCTATCTGCAGACTGGCCAGTGTTTGGAGTCTTACATGTGTTGTGTTTCTCATACATTTCCTATCTTTAGAAATGTAGTAGCATACTCTGAGGATTGCAGCCAGTACATGGTGACTGCATAGTGAGTTACTGACTTCATATCCCTCAGAAGACATATGTCACAACAAACCCTGTTACACTAGTAAATGTATGGGTTTATCACAGCAACATGTCAATATTGGCCCTGTGTTTGTGCCTCCAGCCACAGCTCTGTCAACCTTTGTACATATGTCATGCAGTAAGAGGTGCATATGTTCAGTACATCATTATTTACTGACATCATACCTGATAACAAGCCAGTGAGATATCAGACTGCTAAACATGTTATGTATAATAGGCCATATATTTGAGGACAAATCTTGGACATTCTGTTGTAGTGTGTACTGCAGTGAGGTCGGTGTACTTATGGTGATTGTCGACAGAGTGTGTATTGTGAATATGTACCTTGACCTGTGTACAGACTGTGGTAGATGTCATTGTTTTGGTCCTGTTCTAAGTGATGTTGCATGCTGCTCCAGTGTATGGTACCCTATCGGCATACATGTTTGAAGGGCCAGACCGACACATGTCCCATACCACAGTCAGGCATTGGAATACACTGTGTATTGCTCAGTATATGTAGGGTTAGTGTGTGAGTGGCACATATGAAGATGGTGTTGTTCACAGAGTCCATATACTGTAATATTAAGTATGCTTACCATATGTGACTGTGGCTGTGTTCAGATTGGTTGTGGCTATGCACTTTCACATAGGTGTCCATTACTCTGTCCTGTTCTGCTTACCATTCTCTTCACTGTAGCGCAATCTCGGAGTTGGTATATTAAAGTGGGGGGGGGTGAGTGTGGGGTGCAGGGGGGCTTGCCCCCTTGCAAAAACATTATTTTAGTTTTTTTTTTGGTTCACTTTTCACTTTTGAGATTCAAAAATCTCGATGATTTGAGTTCGGTATCTAAAAACTCAAGATTTTGGTCTTTCAAAATTAAAAAGTGGACCCATATACATATACACATTATATATATATATATATATATATATATATATATATATATATATATACATTATATATATATATATATATATATATATATATATATATATATATATATATATATATATATATATATATATATAATCTGTCTCTATATATCTATATATATATATATATATATATATATATATATCTCTCTCTCTCTCTCTCTCTCTCTCTATATATATATATATATATATATATATATATATATATACAGATAGAGCTCTATATAATCATATATATAATGCAATATACAGATGTATAGCAATACATTTATATAAATATATATATATGTGTATGTACATGTATACATATATCTACATATGTATATATATATATATATATATATATATATATATATATATATATATATATATATATATATCCTTATGTGTAAACATGACTGTTGCATATACCTTCCTCGATGTATCACACCATATATATCTGATATGTATATATTTAGATACAACAACATACTTGATTCAACACCAATGTCACTAACAAGTACTACACATATGTAGAAGTCAGAGCAGTTGTTCACCACTATTCCGTATGTGTACTGACAGATATATTGGAAAAAACAACAAATGTCTTTATAGATGTGATGGCTTAGTGGTTAACAGCTCTGACTATAGTATACAGGGCACTGGGTTCAAGCCCTCCAAGGGCTGTATTGTTTGTTACTAGGTAGAACAAGGACCATTAGATACAGAATGGTTAAGGCAGTTTTGAGCAGCTTTAACTGGGTGTTCGCGATGGTAAGCAGTGCTAATGTATGCTTAAATGTATAGGCACTTACAACATTTCAGGTTCGCTTACCAGTGCGCAAGTCTGCTTAACATTTATATTGCAGCAATGCTGAAACCTGCTAAGCATGGCTCAGCCCTGGTAATCAGTGATCACATTCCAGTCTAATGAAATAGCAGGGTAATGGCATCTTTAATAAGTGTATTTAATTCTATGTACAAAACATGTGTCTATGTGCTGTCATTACAATAGCAAGGGGTGTGAGTCTACTGTCTGTGACACCTGAGTATATATGGCTTGTACAGCATTCTTTCTCATTTTAATGTGTTACATGCATGGGTAGTATCCCAGGTTACATGCAGTCACATTGGCATGTACTGTATCATTATGTTACTACTGTTGACAGTGCTTTCCCAAGTAAGAGTAGACTCCAGATTGTAGTACTGGAGCCAAACACCCCTGCATGCAAAGATGGACTCTGAGTCCTCACTGTCATGTTCTTGGTGTATGAGCTGTGTGTCATTAAGTATTTCCTACTGGATATTGAACTGACATGTAGATATTAACTGTAGACTACTGTGTGTATAGTACATGTCATTAAGGGCTACTGTCATGCATTACTGGCATATCTATCAGTGTCAGACGTCTATCTGTCAACACATTCATCCTAATGCATAACCAGTTGGCTAGCTGATGTCTGTCTGTCCTCTGTACAGATGTGCAGATGTCAGGTATCCATCTTGGCTACCTACAGACAGTCCATGCTTGAGTGACACTAACATGTCTGCCCAGTTGTGTTATGAATGCCACAGCTAGGAATCCCCACCCTGTATGCACCACATACCATGGATACCTCAACTACACTACCACAGTCAACAGAACATGCTTGGGTACAGGTCTCCAAGACAGACACTGACCATGTTATGTAATACATGTTGCATACATGTCAATTGGAGCACCTCACTGGCCCTCTGCAAGAGGCAACCAGATGATTGGATGTTGTATTTAACTCTCACCCTGAGGATCACTCCCATGGCATCAGTTGATAGATGGCCTGCTGGCAAATGGCAGATGGCATGATACCACTGTACCCACATACCCTACTCTTCCCATCTCTCCATGGACAATATCCTGGTACACACCTATGAACACCTACACCTATGGGCCCCAGTACTGACAAATGTGTCAGTGTGCATTACTGAGAATAACTGTGTCTGTGTGTTTGTAAACCTGTAGTTGATAATACCCTGAGGCCCTTCACAACGACCATACCCCCCATTGCCATAGTTAGATATGGATGCTGCTGTAATGGGGAGTACATGTACCTTGTTACACTCTTCACCCTATGGTCTACCTGGAGATTGCAGTACCAGCACAACACTGTTGTACAAATGGGTAGATAGGCATGGGTTACCCTCTAAGTTTTGGCAAGTGTGTGTATGTGTGCAAGTGTATATATTTGTAGGATACAGCATTCTGAGACCACATTCTCCTCATACAATACACCTCGCCACACAGTATAAGGGATAGTGATGCTGCTGACCGTAGGAGAGCCATCACAAAGCATCACCCTACTATCCCTGTGGCACATGCAATAGATGCATATCCCTATAGTAGCAATCATGGGATAGACAAGGGGTTGTTTTGCAGTCCTGGTCAATGTGTGATGGTGGGTATGTCAGAGTATTATCATGAGTTTTAGTGAGCACAATATACAATGTGGGGTGTGGGTGCTGGGTATACTGTCTTTACACCATAGTACCCCCAGTACATGTCCCAAGGTCCACTGTATGGGGACCACTGTCACCATCAATCATACAGGTAACTGATTACACTGTCTAGCTCAATGATGTATGTGCTTTGTGCAACTTATCTGTAACAGAATGGACACACTGCCAAGGTAGTTAGCACTGATAAACCCAGGTATCTCAGATGTATACATGACTATGTGTTTGTCAATGTGTACATGACAGTATGTCACACTATGTATTGTTCATAAACAACCAGTACATCCCCATTACCATACTGTACAAGGCCTGGTGATGTTCTTCACTTAACATATAACCTGGAACACACCTCATCATAAAAGCTGTGTGGTGTGTGCAGTTAAGGTCACACACATTTGTAGCACTACGTACCTAGGTAGGGGTTTTAGTCCCAGTGTTGTCAAATAAGAGTGTGTGTGTATGTGAAGGGATCTACTTCAGTTTGCAGAATATACATGTCCCAGGAGGTCATCTGTCAACACCTGACTGGCAAATGCTAGCATTTCACAGGTATCTTCTTGTGGAAATTCATTCCATCAAAACTAGTAGTAGATGTGTAAATGCCCTCTTCCCCACTGTATATCTGTACAGTGATATTGGGGTTGGTATATATAGCTGGGTGTGGATCTTGTGGACACAGCCACCATCATTGCGGTTATTGTTGAGTCTATACCCCCGCTAAGTTGGCTGTAATACTGTACAGTTCATGTTAACAAGTTAAGTAGTTGTCAATCACACTATCTGTGGTTCTACACCACCCCACACCCTCCAAAGGGTAGGGTTGTGCCACCCACACCAGCACACCTATGTTTACCAAGTTGAGGATTGTACTACATTAGGGAAGTGGACATATACCCTGCCAGTGCCATCATCAATGACATTAAACCAGCAGACTGATTATTTCCCAATGTGATGTTGTGCCTATTCTGTCTTGGTGGAATTACATAGGCTAAAATGGGTTCCTTGCAAAAGTACATCCATCCATGTGTACAGTATTCTCTGTGTATTGCATCAATACCAAAGCCTCTGTGTGAATGTGTTATACACAAACATGTGGTATGCACCACCAGTACACTTACCATTGTCCACTGTAGAAGGGCTGCTGACATCAGCCACCATGCACTCACCTGTATACACCCCTCAGACCTATCAGGCATGTGGCACATACAGTAACTGTTATACAGACCTGTGACATGTGTTCAGCTGTACCCAGGGTATGGCACAGTCAAGGTATTAACACATTGCCATACCCCTTGTAGGAAACAACAGCAGACCAAAATCCTGCTGACACATAGACACCTACAACACAAATGGAATACATTATGGAGACCCAATCACTCAGTGTTAATAACAGCTATAATGCATCATGCCTGGACAGCTACACATCCTGACATGTAAGTATTAAACTTTAGTGCTGAAAACATGTTACACAGCATTAGATTGATACACTGTAGCACAGTCACCCTGTGCATAAGAACCATATTAGCCTGTCCCTGCATCGATGTTCTAGATGACATGGATGTGACACAGGTATCATCCTATGCACAGGGTGTGTTGTGGGTTTGCCAGATACCTAGGCTGAGCCATTCATTTGACATCATGTGTGTGTTAGGGGGATTCATTATTAATTGGGCTGTGCAGATGTGGTGTATGTAGGTATGGGATTGCTCTAGCTGTGTTGGTGATGCATGTGTATGCACGCACACAGTTCTGCCATGTGGCTGCCCTATACAGGGGTTTGTTGGACAGCTGCAGACCTTATCTGGCAGGGTGTACAGTTCACCATCTTCAGCCATGGACACGAGAACTGCACCTGCCAGGGGATCCACGGGCACCAACTGGTACAAGCCACGTCCACTGGATCCGGGTCCCTTTTGGGACCGACCAGGGCCACATGCATGAGGCCTGCTATGCTGTGGTGTGGACAGCACCTCCCCTGCAGTGCTGGGGCTGGTACTGCCACTATGGGAGCGGCTCTGACTTCTTGCACATCCACATCAACCTCCACCTGTTGGTGTTGCTGGCTTATGTCCACGTGGCTGTTGCACTACTACCACCATATGTTCAAGCACAGACATTCCGCGGTCAATGATTCCCACCATCTCACCCAGCCTTCTATCCAGGACCTCTGAAAAATAATGGTGGACACCTACAAGATCACAGATGTCAATAACAGCAAAATGAGTAGCCCTCTGCAGCCTCAGACCCTGTCTGGTATATCGTTCCATACATGCTTGCGCCTCCATGATGGCCTGAAACATGTGTCTGGTGACACCAGATGTGGCACTTCTGCCTGGGGCATGATGACCAGCAGCCCTCCTACAAGCACCCCTGTACATCAGCATGTGTGGTACCTCACCAGCCATCCAGCTATGGCTGCTGTGTCCAGACACACATGCCATAGACACCACACTGTCCTGTCCCATACCACCACCCACCAACTGTCTCTTCTATGGCCACTGGTGATGGGGTATGTATAGGCAATGTGAATGTGTGCGGGAATGGGGTGAATAACAATGGGATGTCAAACAATGACACCGCTTCAGCTCATGACAACCTGCCTGTGCCTCAATACACCTATCATCATTGTCAGTGTCTGTATGGACGCAAACCTCAGTTTGCCTGCAGGAGGGACCCTGACAAACTTCCCCACCTATGAGGGGAAAACAAGAAATGCACTTTAAGACCTGTACGTCATTGCTTAACTGTACACACACACACACACACACACACACACACACACACACACACACACACACACACACACACACACACACACACACACACACACACACACACACACACACACACACACACACAAACACACAGACTTACAAGTGAGGTTGCACAAATATATTACACACAGAACTCTCATTACCCATCTGTCAACATGCATGACATATGGCACTCAACAGCATGCATTGCAACTATAGTCAATCCCTGTTACTGACATTATATATATTTGTGATGCATGAGTTGTGTTAATAGGTGATGCCCCTTCCCCTGGAACACACTGCATCCATTTACACAGTATTGCTGTGCACCTGTTCAGCACCCTGGCATGTACTGTGCACCATACCTCACAGGTGTACACGCCATTGCTGAATGTGTATATGTGTGCCAGTTATGTTTGCTCTGCTGCTCACAGCCCGTATGTGTTTGTCCGACACATGCCTGGGATGATATGTGGACAGATGTTAATAGTGAATGCCTGATATCTGATTTACAGATCTCATCATCAGCGGTGCATGTATGACCAATAAAATACAATTACACTGACAACCTTCACACCTTACTGTGTCTATGAGGAGTGTACATACCCTTATTGACATTTATTATTTATTTATTTATTTTACATTTGTTTACCGGGATAGTCTGACTGGATACATGTCCATTTTCAGTGGAGGCCCGGGGAGAAAAGCTCCACATAGACAAACTTACATGGATTACACAGAAGTTAGCAAACAATTATAAAAACAAAGTTATTATATACAGTGGGTTAGTAGTGTTCCCTAGTAGGGACTCACAATTCTCATGGACAGACAATTAAAAGTAAGAGACATCAGATTGGAAGCAGAGCTTGGTGATGTAGTTACAAGTTATGATAATTGCAGAATATACTTTTAGTTTATAACTTAATCAGGGCTGGTACATGGGCATAGCCAATTCACTTTGAGATACTGTTTGAGGTTATTTTGAAGAGACTCTTCCCTGATATGCCATGGGGCCACAGTACTGCATATGTTAACATTACATGAACCTGATACGTGACATATGATCTGTGCAATCAAATGCAGTATCAAACAATTGTGTTAGTTGTGCAGATGCTGACTGGGATGCTTACAATCTGTGAGTGCATAAGTGTGCACACCCTTAACATGATGGTTTGTTGCACCAACTGTTAAGTGTACTACAGCAGTCAGTATTTCTGGAAGTAGTATACTAGCATAGGCCATCTGCACTTGCCAGTATTTGGTCACTCTGCCCTACAAATATCCCCCAACTCTGCAAGACTGCAAGGTCAAGTCATGTGCACAGCCCTTGGAGGTCACACAGTGGCTTTACTATTGCTGTGGAGTCAGGGTTATATCTGCCACAATTCATGACCTTGACTGCATGCAGATACAGCCATTCATAGCAAGCTTTGGATGTCTGCTTCAACTCACTGTTGTGTTTCAGGATGACACCCATCCTCATCCTCAGACTATTTGCAGATGCTTGACAACTGTGGGATACACATGAGTGTCATTTTCATTGTCCTAAATTCAGAACTCCATGTGTACCGACCTAATCCCTGGTAATGAATGGCAAACATACAGGTGTACACTGGCACCAGCAAGGTACAGATGGGGTGGTGGACCTGAGGTGGAGTGAGGTGTTACTTGTGCAGCCATGTATCTTAACTGATATTGTCTATAGGTTTAAAACTTGGTCTTGGTATACTATTACACATTGAAACACATGCCTTTGGGGTACTTTTGATGTTATGCATATGCTACCTGTAGAGAGCCCTGGCTGATGTTTCCTGTGGAACAACTGTCCCAACTGATTACCCTAACCTATGAGCCACACTTATGCAGAGTCCAGGTGATTGTTGACACAGGTACTGCACAGCCAGTACTTGCTAGACATTCCTGCAACTCCCTCAGTGTTGCGTCATGTTGCTAGACAGCCTCCATAACCCGTTTGCAATGTGTCATCATCTGTCTTGGATGGGCATCTGTTTATTTTCTACATTAATATTGTCCCATACATCCTCATCACATACATGACTGTCTGCATTGTTTGCCATGGTATACGCAATGGTGAGGTAAGGCTACATGTTCCCACTCCTGCGTGCTACCTGTTGGGTATGGAATCCATTCCATGGCTTGTAAGATGTGTGCAAGCCAGGGTTGCCTCTGTTGCAGGTAAGTGGGCAAATGTGATGGACATACGTCTTGGACAGCAGACCATTTCTTGTTATGACATTGAGGACCTATACTTGCTGGAAGGTCCATACTCGTGAAGAGTGAATGCTGTCAGTACCTCAAAAGCTGCTTCCACAATATGTTATTTGGAGTGCATGCACACATATGCTTCCAGTGTTTGTTAATTTGTGTATTCCCCATATTTGCTGTCCTGACATAGGATTCCATATTACACATTCATTGCTCATGTTACGACCACATTACAGGTTGTAAGGGTTGTAGAATGCAGTATTGTGATATGCCGTTGTGTGGATCTGCAACATTTGCCATTGTAATAGTAGTATATACACTGTTGTAGCACTGTATAAGTGTGATGTTTCAGACATGTTCCTACTATAGGCCATTTGTCCCACAATTATGCTCATCTCTGTGCACACATCTTGCAATGACAGTTTGTTAGTTATATTGCAGGACTCTAAGATACCTTTCAAATATGCCATCATGGTGACCACTGTGATGCAGTGCAGTTAACAGCAGCAATAATTGAACATGTACAGCATTGCATTATGGGTAGGAGTGTTAAATGTGTGCATGGCAAATACAATGGCCATAACATGGCCGGTGTATTGGCAAATATGAACAAACAACACCATACTCACCAGCTACAGACTGCTGCCCCAGAGGTATAACAGAGGGACCGACATAGTTGTGTGAGAGATGTGATGTCAGTAGCCACACTTGTGGCATTGGTAAAGGGTGGGAGCAGCATTTCAGTACATCAACAGTACAAACCCACAATGCTACTGATTATGCACATCTGTTTATTACTACAATGCAGCAACAGACTATATATATTTTATTTCATGTATGCATGAGTAAACTCTACAGATGCAGCTGGATAAGCAACAGTGGTCTACTGGTGTGCCCTGGGTCCTTACCTGCACACTCCCCATCAGTTGTGTGGGTGGCACCCACCTCCACAATGCTATCTGTAGCGTCTTGTCTTTGCTGGTGAGCAGGTACCCCGAGGCTGGTTTGGAGCTCCTCAGCATGTGTCAGGGGAGATGGATGGCATGACCTTCCCATGGCTAGCTGGTCCTTCCTAACTGCAGCAGCATGCTGATGGACATGACGGAGTAGGTCAGTGCAATGATGTCGGACCTGCTCATAACTGCAGTTATGCAGGCCGACATCGTTTACCCTGTGGATGAGCTCATTCCACAGGACAGTCCTCTCCTGCAGATCATGGGCTGTACAGAAAAACAGGGTTTTGTACTGCTCCACCAGGTGGTTTATTATAACCTCATTTGCCTGGTTGGAATAGATGGGCAAATGCTCTCTAGACATGGTGCCTGAAAGACATAAAGAGGAAAAAAGGTCTGAGGACCTCATACTGCAAGGATATAATAGTTAATTCACATCTCTGTCTCCCCCCACCATATTTGCAACAAAAATCTGAACACACAACTCAACGGGTATGTTTAAAGCAAACCTATTGTTGGGACATATATTGTATTGTACAACAAATTGTTCCATGTTGAAACACTATCATTGGTGGCCTGTTGCTAACAATGTCATCTGCATGCCATTGTAAGGGCCACTATGGTTCCATATATGCATGTGTTCTGTTTGCTATGTGACTGCTTCAGATCTGGTGTTTTGTGTAAATGGGGATATCTATGCATGCTGTTAGACATAATCCTGGAATGTGTGGACTATTACTACCCCTGTATGTTCTACAACTGTGACACAATAGCATGTTTGGTAAGCCAGTTCCCAGCAGAACCACCTCTTCCACCTCATCTGGCCATGTTACCAGGCCACAGCACATCTGGGATCCACCCCGGGACTTTATCATCTGCTGGTCCTGCACTACCTTCAGGTGGAACCACCTCAGGGGATGGTGTTCATTCTACCCCCGGGAGCACACATAGACACAATCCTGTCACCTGAAGTCAGGCCCAGGGTCTGGTGCATAGGGAGCTACACAGAGGCTTGGGGGATGTGCTACACCAACTTGAGGCCATCGGTACACAATTACATGGTCCGCATGCTCCTCCTGTTCAGCCCCCAGCCCAGGCACCTTATGGGCCATGAAGGTGAAGTTGTGACTGCCCATGGTTGGGGACCTTGGTCCCATTGTTTCCATTTGGGGCTCATGGTTCATAGGTTCATAGGTAGGTACTAGGCTATTGGCCCTAGGGCCTATATAAGTCTAACCAAAAGGTACCATGGCTTTTGCCACCCAAGAAAACTATTTTCCTGTGCCACTGTCAAGCAGAGCCACAGAAGTGATCCCTGGGGTGAATTTCCTATCTCCCATCCAATCATCAAGATTTTTCTTGAAGAGGGCTAATGAGGACCTTTGTTTGATATAGATAGGTAGTTTTTTCCAGAGTATGGAAAGTCTCTTGGACAGGAATCTATCCCTCCAGCATGTTCTGTTTATTGTGGTGACAAGGATTAGGTCCCTAGAGCATGTAGCTCGGAGGGATTGGGATTTCTTTAAATGGACCATGTCCAAAAGCTCTGGGTTTGACATAGCTTTGTGTGTTAGGCAGAGATCGCCTCTGCGTAGGTGATATGCAGTGGAGTAAAGCTGCAGTTTTGGTCTGTATAGGGCATCTGTCTGAGGCCAGTAATCCTCTTTGTGAGGTATTTCTGTGGCCTTTCCAGTTGTTGTAGATTTCTTATGAAGTACATACCAAAAGAGGCTTGTACTCTATAATGGGTCTAATGAGTGATGAGCAGAAGGGAACAATGAACTCTTTTTTTCCTGGATGAGAAACCTTTTGTGAAGAGGTGTGCCACATAGAAGGATTTCCTGACTACTGTGGCTATGTGATTATCAAAGGAGAGACTACTGTCCACCTGTGTCCCAAGGTCTCTTAACACTTTCAGTGTTAAGTAGACTACCGCCTATGTGGTAGTTCATGGGTACAGAGTTTTTACCAAAAGGGATGACATTGCACATTTTGGCATTGAGCTTGAGGCCATGGCTTTGACACCAGGCATCTGTCTCAGCAAGGCCCTTTTGTAGGAAGTTTTAATTATGGCTCCTAGTTTGCAGTCATCTGCGAACTACATTAGCCAAAGACCTTCTGTGTTAGCTTGTACTTCAGAGAAGTAGATACCAAACAGGAGAGGACCCAGGACTGAACCCACTTGTCACTGGTCTGAAGTTGGATTTGGAGTCTGTTACTTTCACAGTGTGGGTTCTGTCAGTGAGCCAGTTGACAACCCATCTTGTGACATAGGGATTTTATAGTTAGTTGAAGAGTTTCATAATATAAGAGTGGGGATGGTGTCAAAAGCCTTGGCGAGATCTAGATAGGCTGTGTGAACCACCTTACCTTCATCTACAGCTTTGGTGACCACTTCAAAGAAGTCTATCAGGTTTAGGAGACATGATCTGCCTTTTACAAACCTGAACTGGGTGGCGTCCTGAGTTTGGAGATTACCAATGTCATTCTTTATAAGTTCCATGATGATATGTTCCATAGCCTTGCAGACCAAGCTCTTCAGGCTAATGGGGCAGTAGTTTCCGGGTTCCGTGTTGGCTCCCCCTTTGTGGAGTGGGATAACCGTTGTTGTGCACCATTCAGTGGGCACATAGCTTGAGGTGAGGCTATGATTGAACATACTTAGGTGGGGTGCCAGTCTGTTCTGTAATTCATGTAGAACACAGCCTGTGATGTTGTTGAGTGGGCTTTGGAGAATGTATTTTTTACCTGTGCAACTGTGATTACAGGAACTTTGCATTCTTCTGGTATAGAGATGGGCCCTTTAGGGGATGAGAGGGGGGTAAAGTTAGCACTGAACCTATATGCCAGGATGTTGGCAATATCAGTTGGTTCTGTATATTTATTGCCATTGTGCTGTAACTCAGAGCAGATCTGAGTGTTGCCATTGAGATTCTTGACATAGCTATAAAATGCTTTATGGTTGTCTTTAGAGTTAGTGGCAATTTTGTTTTCGAAACTAGCTTTGGAGGATATTATGAGGGATCTCAGCTTCTTACTGAGGCTGACTAGAGAGTTCCTCCAATCATGGGATTTTACTCTTTTTTTGCAACAGTTTCTTTCTTCTGTTGTAGAGTTTGTTTATGGCAGAGGACCAGCAGATTAGCTTCCTTTTATTTGGAGGATAGCATCTTGCTTCTGTTAGGGATTGCACAATCCATGCACTTGTGTAAGTGCTTATAAAGTGCATTTGGATAGGATTCAGCAGTCATACCTCTATTGTCCATCAGCATGGGTGACGTGAAGTTTGCCACTTCTGTCTTAAAAAGTGTGAAGTTGGCTTTGGAGAAATTTTTTACGGTGCTTTCCCTAAAGGGGGGTGGGGAGGCATGTGGATGTCTAGGGTGATTAGCTTGTGGTCGGATCTGACCAATGAGGAATTGACCTCTGGTGTGGAGACCCGGTTGCCCATGTTGGTAATAAACAGGTCTAGGATATTGCTGCCCCTGGGGGGGGGCTGTGAATAAGTTGATCCGAGGCATTCGAATTTATGAATTCCAGAAAATGTTGAGCACGAGAGTTGGTACATGAGTAGTTTTCCCAGTTAATGGTGGGGTAGTTGAAATCCCCCATTATTAGGGTGTTAGATTGTACCCTAATATTTTCCAGTGTATCAAGAAATGAGGAGTGGGAATCATGGGGGATCTGTAGCAAGCTGCAATTTGGATTGTGGTCTTGCCCAGAGTTAGTTGCACTTGGATAATCTTGGATGCATTATGCTGAGCAACTAGCCTGGAGGTGTGGATATCCTTAATGCATATGGACACGCCAACACCTTTAGTGTTTTGGTCCAGGTTAGGTGGCTGAAAGATGTGGTATGAATTATAGCCTGGTAATGCAGGGGTACTCTCTGGAGCCTAGAACCAGGTCTCTGTCACAGCATTAGAAACTGTTTTCCTCTAGACAATTGAGGAAAGTTGAGTGTTGTAGTAATTTGTAGCTTATTTAGTGCTTACAACGAGTTCAAGTGCTGAGCTCAAAGAAACAGACTTGAGTGCTGAAACTAAAAAAACTGGCTAGTTCTAAGAAACAAAATTAAGTTAGAAGGCTTACCTTCAACACAGAAAGGCTTGGGGGCTCAGAAGCCCACAAACAGTCCTGGACACAGCAAATCTGTATCGAGACTAGACTACCCACAGGAAAGGCAGGAAACAAGTTTAGAATTATGTTTTGTAATTGGAAAGAGAGAAAGGAGGAGCAGAAATCTAGGGAATTGGCCTTCTCAAATGTTCTCCCTGTATTAGGTAGAATGAGGTAAAAACACTAGACTGGGAGGAGTATCCCAGATCAAATTAACGGTAGGGGCAGGCAATTGCAAAGCCACCAACTATAAGAACAGCATACAAATAGGGAGGGAGAGTGGGAAACAAACTGCAGAAATGATTCTCACAGCAGATAAGCAGCAGTGAGCCTATAAATGAAAGTTTTAAACAGATAAAGAAGCCTCTAAAGAAAGCTTTTAACTGCAGACAAGTTATCAGAATCAAACAACCCAAACAGGTGCTTATTAAAAGTGGACAATTTCCAGTTAATACCTCACACACAGTGAAACTAGCTAGAAAAGTATGCAGTATACAAAGTGCTATAAATAACTCGAAAAAATAAGCAAAAATGACAGGATACTTAATGTTATATATTATAGATCCGAGTTTGCTCAGTGTCCTTCCTTCGATTAGCTCAGTGTGAAATGGGAGAAACACTCACAAACTTAACTTCTTAGGTAACAGAAAGTTGAAACCGGAGACAACTTTAAAAAAAAGATTAAAAGAACCAATGAGGTGCTTACTCTAAGCTGTAGTCCAGGTTACCCAGTCAGCCAATGATCTTAAACAATCCTCTCTCACTGGAATGCCTAATGGCTTTTGCTAAACCAAGATGCCTTTGAACATGTGCTCAGACAAACAGCCTCCACAAACACTAGGCCCAAACACAAGCCTGAATATGGACAATGCTACAAATATCCACACTAGTTAGGTAGGAACAAGCTGCAGAAATGTTTCTCACAGCAGAAAAACAGCAGTGAGCCTTTAAATGAAAGTTTTTAACAGATAAAGGATCCTCTAGATAAAGCTTTTAACTGCAAACAAGTTGGGCTTCCATTTTCCAAACACCACTTCCCATCCAAGGTGTTTACCCACTACATGTGTCATATATCACCCCTGTATGCTGTCTTGCCTGTCTTCCAACCCAACCTACCTCCCAAATATGCCTACTATCCTTCCGCAACATACCAGTCTCACCTTCACAAACAAGGGCAATGTGTTCCCAACATGGATTTCACACAAGACATAACTGTCCATTTTGCTCCTGCTTACTACTGTGTATGTATATATATATATATATATATATATATATATATATATATATATATATATATATATATATATATATATATATATATATGTGTGTGTGTGTGTGTGTGCATAGATATGTGTGATGTTTTCTCACACATATCATGCAGCACTGTCATTCAACAGTAGGGGAAATGTATGTATATATATATATATATATATATATATATATATATATATATATATATATATATATATATATATATATATATATATATATATATATATATATATATGTGTGTGTGTATATATGTATATATATATATATATATATATATATATATATATATATATATATATATATATATATATATATATATATATATATATATATATATATATATATATATATATATATATATATATATATATATATATATATATATATATGTGTGTGTGTGTGTGTGTATGTGACAGACCATTTGATCGAAATTCATTTGGTCGACAGTTTATTTGGTCGACAACCAATATTCAAGGCACTTAACAGGAATTTGTCCCCCTCCCCAATGTTGTGTGACCCTGGAGTTGATATATATAGTTAGGGGAGGTGTGGGGGGGCACATGTTTAAAAGCATGAAAATACAAGAAAAACTGCACATTTTAAACAAAAATAGGTGGGGGGCTTTGCCCCCACACCCCCAATGTGAGGGGTGTGCCCCCCACATACCGCCATAACTATATATGTCAACTCCAGGGTCGCACAACATTGGGAAGGGGGCAAATCCCTGTTAAGTGCCTTGAATACTGGTTGTTGACCAAATGAGCTGTCGACCAAATGAATGTTGATCAAATGGTCTGTCGATCTTCTGAAGTAGACCCATATATATATATATATATATATATATATATATATATATATAGAGTACATTCAAACATCATGTCCACACTCTCTAACTCTCCTTCCTCTACAGTTGCACTGTTCTGCCTTTCTACAAAACAGACGGGTGTTACATGTGGACACAGCCTAACATTAGGGGGGGTATATATAGGGACAGATTGCAGACAAGCCTATTACAAACCTATGGCATTTGTGCATTATACATTTCATGTTAACATGAGTGTCCTGCAGGTGGTGGGGTCTAAAACTCATGTGTCTATCATAACTTAATTACTTCCATCACCAGGTATTTGACACACTAATATACATGTCTTGAGGTACAGAACACACACTATGATGGCTTACATCTTGTCATTCAGTGCTGGTCTGCACAGTTGACAGGTATGCCCCGCTGCCCACAGGGCCAGATGCTATGTCCATAGCAGCTGTTCAGCAGGACATCATTACAAGTTTTGATGGCACATAGCCTTTCCACATCATCTATCCCGTTATTACAGACCAAGTACTACAATCAATTACATGCATATATGTTTCAAATACCTGTTGTAATATTGCCCTCTCTTCTAGGTACACTTTTATGTGTCCTTTGTGTTATATACTTTTGTTTTGGTTTGGTTTGTAGTTTTAGTTATTTTTCGTTCTCTCTCTCTCTCTCTCTCTCTCTCTCTCTCCAATACAGGGATTGAGCTGCTTTGAATAGGTTGCAGCATGGATTTTGTAGGTGATGCTCATGATCAGGTGATGGCCTCTTCACCAATCAGTGTTCACCACTTGCTAATGGCATGCAGCTGTGTAGTTCTTCCAATTACCACTGTCATGGCAACTCACCACTATAAATTACTTCATCATGTGGGTGTTGTCCCTTTACCTTCCCTGTATTGAATACATCCTTCCTGTGTGCGGGCAGCAGTGTTACAGTCAGCAGGTAGCAATACCTCTTACAACAGGACTTGCAGGCACAGGCCAACTACATATTTGTATAAGGTTCCAGACCTACAGACAGTGTGAGTATTGTTGTTATATGCATTGCATAATGCTAGTTTTACAGGGTTTTTGGGTACATGCTAGTTTTGCATGGAATGCAGTCTGTCTGCATAGCTCTCAACTAACTGTGGGCCTATCCACATGATGGCCAGAGGATTGGCTGTTATGTTTTGTCTGTTCACCACACAGGTCTTGTCTCTGATATATCAGTGGCATTCTGTCTGTTGAATGCTATCAGTATATGGCGACATCCATTTGTGTTTCTGACTACATATTCCTGAGTAAGGGTATGTTGCAACCAATCCTGTAACACCAGCAACTTTCACAGTGTATAACAGCAATATTGCAAATATGGCCCTGTGTTCCAGCCTCTGTCCTCCACCTTTATACCAGGCTTTGTCCATATGTCATACAGTAAGAAGTTGTTAAGTAGTGGCCTATCATTATGTAGTCCTGGCATTCCTGCTATCATTCCAGTGACGTTGTGAACTCCCACACATATTGTGGGGTAGGAACCATATATATGATGGCTACTGCTGGACAAAACACGTGTGACCTTGTACAGTCCAGAGGTCAGTGTATGTAACACTGTTATATGCCCTTGTAAGCCATTCTATGAAGGAGGGGTATGCACCATTTTAACCTAGGCTGTTACAACATGTGAAGGATATCAGTAATAAGACACATGAAGGTATATGGCTATACATTTTCATACATTTCACCATGTCTTACAGACAGTTATTTTTGTCAGTGTGATCGTGATGTTTTATGTTAAGCATTGTTATGTAACAAATAAATTTTCATTGTGACAACTTAATTCGTTTCCCCCTAGAGGTTGAGTACAGAGTGTAATTGGAGGCTGCTGAACTACATCTGTAATTAAGTAGTGTTGAGTGATTCTTATCTTTCAGGCCAGTGTTTCTTTACTGTTGTACTACTCAAAGGCCTTGGCCTGGACAGCAACATATGTTATGCTTTCAGATTACTGTATCACATCTTTTGTTTGAGAGTTGCATTACTCAGTTGTTATGTATTTCAAACACCTAACTGCTATATGAAATGGCATATACAACTGAAATAGTAAACAAATAAACATATTTATGTATGCAAACATGTGTGTGGTGACATATCCTTTGACTTGTCTGTTGGTATATGCTTCATGCAATAATTGTCTTTTGTATGAAAGAATCAAACATGGCCATTTTAAAATGTGGCAACTGTAGGAATACTGGCTGTTCAATATGCTGTGCATCCTCTAAATATATAACTTCTTATACATAAGTTGTAATATATGTATATGTGTATGTATGTATATTCATATACATATCTATCTATATATATATATATATATATATATATATATATATATATATATATATATATATAGATATAGATATAGATATAGATATAGTGTGTGTGTGTGTGTGTGTATGTATCATTGGAATGTGTACTGCTTCCACATTGTACATTCCCTATGGTACACAGACTGTTCTGCATGATATGTTATTGATATCATCCTGACATTGTACAGCTGAGATGGATTACTGTTAACTTGTTGTGGCTATGTTGTGTATAGTCTTGGGTATGAGACTTGCAAGTATTGGTTATTGTGTTGCAAGGCAGATCTGTTCAGTTGTGGAGGAGGGGATGATATCAATAATTACAAGAGGTACTTATTTTGGGCCTCCTCACCCCCATTAATGGTGCCTTTGGTCATATATTTATTTTTTGTGTTTATATATATATATATATATATATATATATATATATATATATATATATATATATATATATATATATATATATATATATATATATATATATATATATATGTATATATATATATATATATATATATATATATATATATATATATATATATATATATATATATATATATATATATATATATATATATATATATATATATATATATATATATATATATATATATATATATATATATATATATATATATATATATATATATATATATATATATATATATATATATATATATATATATATATATATCTAGCTAGGGGAGAAATGACTCCTGAGGGTACTAATTGCAGTGTGGAGAGAAAGGCGTATCCCAGATGACTGGAGAATAAGCATACTCATGCCAGTGTACAAGAACAAAGGGGACATACACAACTGTGGACAGTACACAGGCATCAAACTCCTACCACATTGCATGAAAGTTCTGGAGAGGGTGATTGATAAACAGATACACAGAATAGTAGAATGTAAGATGGGAGATGAACAGTTCGGATTCAGATCAGGGTGCAGCACAATTGACCCAATGTTTGCATTGAGACAGATACTTGAGAAGAAACTAGAGAAGAGGAGAGAGTCAAACTGGGCTTTCCTAGACTTGGAGAAAGCATATGACAAGGTCCCAAGAAAGCTGATCTGGGCAGTACTGCGGTGGTTTGAAGTCCCAGAAACATTGGTAGAATTAGTACAGGCTATGTACAATGACCCAGTGACTCAAGTACGAACAGTGTTTGGCCTCACTGAGGGGTTCCCAGTGGGAGTGGGTGTACACCAGGGTTCAGCTCTGAGCTCACTGCTGTTCATACTGGTAATGGACTACATCAGCAAACAGGTTGGAGGGGTCAGGGCAACAAAGCTGCTGTATGCAGACGATGTGGCAGTACAGGCAGACTCTGATCTAGAACTTCAGCAAAGGATAGGAGAATGAAATGCAAATCTGAAGGCACATGGGATGAAACTAAGCACTTATAAGAAAGTGGTAATGGCGGCAGATTGTGGAAATCAGAAGAAGCTGAGAATAGAGATAGATGGGAAGATAGTGCAACAGGTAAACAGCTTCAAGTATCTGGGAGGGGTGGTTGAGGAGAAGGGTAGTCTGAATGAAGAGGTCAAAGCTAGAATCAGAGGGGCTGCAGCCAACTGGCATAGAGTATCAGGTGTAGTCTATGTCAGAAGAATGCCAAAGAAGCTGAAAAGTAAGGTGTACAAGACAGTGGTGCGACCAGTACTACTGTATGGTACAGAAACCTGGGCAGTAAAGGCAGAACAGTTGAAGAAGCTAGAGGTGATGGAAATGAAGTGCCTGAGAAAGGTGGTAGGATGCACACTGCGGGACAGGCGAAGAAATGAGGACATAAGAGCAGAAGCCAAAGTAGCTCCAATTGCAGAAAAGATCAAAGAGAACAGATTACAATGGTATGGGCACATGTGTAGAAAAGCAGAAGACAATCTGGTGAGGGAGATTTGGGATAGACAGGAAGAAGGTAAGAGGAAGTGAGAGCATCCTGCAAAGAGGTGGATGGATTGTGTGAAAGAAGATCTGCGACAGTCAGGCATGAGTGTTGAAGAAGGCAGGAGAGTGGCACTGAATCGAGAGAGTTGGCGACAGTTAATACGATACCCCGACCCAATGTAAATGGGAAAAAGGGGGATGATGATGATGATGATGATACATACAGACATCTACATATATAAATACATTTCCCCTACTGTTGAATGATTGTGCTGAATGATATGTTTGAGAAAACATCAGATTTTTTACATCTGAAATGCCTTAGTGGCAAATCACTTTGGCTGTAGTGTGTTGAGTCCTGGGTTTGAGACTTGCAGGGGCTTCTTATTTTGTTGCTTGGCAGAAGAGGGGCTGATGGAAACAGAGTGAGTAAGGCACTTTAAAGCAGTTTTAAGCAGGTTTGTGCAGGCTTGTGTGGAGCTAAGTGATGCTTATGGCCGCTTACAGCCGCTTAAACCCATGCTAATATCAAAGAAAAAAGGGAGATAGGAAAGTGATGAATTGGTGCAAACAGAGGGACAAACAAGAGGAGAAACAAGTAGGGATGTGCAGGATGGATGTAGGAAAGGACCATAGCTTTACATTTCTTTGGCAGCAGCAGCTGCTTTCAATGTGGGAAATTTAGAATGTGAAGCCTCACACCCTACAGGGAGGTGTGTGGGCATCATATAATATGCATGATTGGTAGGGTTAGATTGTGTGATGGGAACATGTCTCTGGGAGAAATACAGAGCTATGTATGGGATGTGATTTTTTTCTGGGACAGATGCTCTTTTTTTTTAAGGTGAGAGTGGGATGTTAAGGAAGGATTATTGGTAAGTGTGGTGAGGGATGTTTGGTAGGAGAGGTTGCATTTGCAGACAGACAAGACAGACAAGACAGCAGACAGGGAGTGTATGACACATGGGGAGGTAAACACCTTGACAGGGAGGGTGTTTGGGAATCTGATGCTCATGAGCCCCCAGATGGTAGTAGTGGCACTGATGTCCCCACCCGATGGCAGTCACCACTACTCCTTTACAGCCCTGAAGGTGGCTGTGCTGGGCAGTGGGCTGGAGGGGCCTCCTGCCCCTTCAGCTGTGACAGCCTACCCTCCACCTGGCGCAGATGGTCATCCGGCTCCATCTGGAGGACACTGTGCACCATGCCACAGACTTTGTCCCAGGTGACACTGTCCCCATGGTTCCCACTTGCAGGGGGTGCAAGCCCCATCCCCTGCAGTGGTCCCACCCAAGGGTGGTGCAGGACCAGCAGATGAGGGTGGTCTGGGTTGGGCCCCAGATCTTCTGGGACCCATGCCTTGGCCAGATAGGTTGGGAGAGGTGGATCTGCTGGGATCTGCCTTTCCAATTGTGCTATGGTGTGGAAATTAACAATGAATATTGGTTAGTCATGCACAACAACACATTACAACATTAGTCAAAATAGCATGTATGGATATTCCCATTTACCCAAAATAGTGCAATTATAATAGTGCCATAGCAAACAGAACCCATGCATATATGGAATGGCATTCAGGGTTGCAACAACATGCCATTTAGTGATATATCAGGCAGGCGATAAGATGATTTTTCAACAGGGAATATTAGTATGCACACAGTTTAAACAATGATAAACCAAATGGAGCAACAGTCCCAACAGTAGAGGTTTGTTTAGGAACATACCCATGTTGGTGTCAGTGTGATGGTTGGATCAGTTTAGTGGTGGTGAAGGGAACAGATTCAGCTGACAACTGCTATCAAGTATATTTGTCAGTACACTACTAGTCACTACTCTACATTCTAACCACACTTACACTCTACCTGGGCCATGGATTGCTACAGCACACCAACAGCTATAGATATCAACAGAGCAATTGTACCATTATTTTAGTTATACACATAAGACCTGTTTCTATACCAATTTCTTTATTTGTGGGCCTGTGCAGATGAACTGTGTGCACATTACATTGCTGTTTCTACACATATTTCAGATTCCCATATTAGTTGCAGGCCCTGGAGTGTGTGTTGTGCCTTTCACATACATCTACTGTGACATTCTCTGTGTGCAGGTTTCTTGGCAACTGGGGAAACTATCTGTGACAGCGTGACACTTGAGAGGCTTGTCTGGGCCAGACTGCAGAGTGTGGATGTCTAGCTTGCATCTATTTGAAGGACTTGGGCTGATCAACACAGCAATTGTACACTTTGCATAGTTATACACATCATACTAGTGTTTCTATTCAGATTTCTTTACCTGTGTGCCCTGTGGAAAAGATATGTCTTGCAGTACATTATTTTTTCTATTCAGATTGCAGTTTACAACTATAGAACCAGACTGAGATGTTAGTGGAAGTCCCTGGATTCAAATCATGCTGTTTGTACAAAATTGAACTACAAGCCTAGTCCTTATCAGACTGAGCTGCTGGGGATTTGTTCTGTGTTGCTTGTGACATTTCTATATAGTACATATTTTTGTGCACAGTACTTTTATTATGACATGTTGCATTATTTGTTTCCCATTTTCAGTACAAATTATGCATACACAACAGACATTGGTGTCACTGTTTGTGAAACGTGCACATTAGCTGGATTGTACATGTGACTGTTTTACAACTACATACTGCAATTTAGATTCCTGAATACACATTGTAGATTTTAAGTCTGCACCTGTTAGCCTTATACATTTCCAGTACATTCACAGCTACACATGGCTGAAATTGAAAGGTTAACACAGGACAATGCTGGCAGACAAACAAGTAAAACACATTCTGATGGGAATATGTACTGTTGATTTTTTTCCAGTTATTTGACATGCCCATTCTAAAGTATGCGGACAAGCAGTGCTAAATCAGTTCACCTCAGTTAATGCATTCTGCAGGACATACACATTTCTATTTATCAGGTACAAGTGAGATGACACACACCAGTGTTTAGGATCACCTTTATTAGTTTTGACATACATATCTGTGTATGACTCAGAAATCCACAATTACTATTCCTGCATGATCTGCACAGGGAAATGCTTTTCATTTCTAACTGTTACAGTAGCCCTGACATGGCACTTTCTTGGCAGGTTCACTCAGACACACTCGTACATATTCTAATATTCCTCTCCTGCATATTGTACCTTGTTTGTTACTGATATCTGTATTACACAGCAGCTGGGAATACTCCATTGTAACACTGGCAGCCTGACACAGGCACTTATTCCTGACTTTTACAGCACAATTACATATACAGACAGTACTACCATTACTACAATTTTGATTTACTACTACTAATAGTAGGGGGTATTCTGTACTAACCATACTGCTGACGCAGCTGGGCCAATCACTGGGCATGAGCCTCCACATTCTGGGACCTCTCCTCAGCAGCTGTATGGGGAGACATCACACAATTACACCTGCACAGTCACAAGTTGAACTTTTTCCATACTTAGTTAGAGATTCATAAGACTGCATACTTACTGGTCCAAGAGTGCACCCCTCCTCCACTTCAGGTCATTATGGTGATGACGTACCTGCTCATCAAACTGGGGTGAAATCACATGCAAGCTAGTCCCAGGCCTCCACTTTGTAATGCAAGCCCTGGTACTGGCCCTGCAGCAGTCTGCTGTCATGGTTTTTAACTAGGAGCCCAACCACGACCCTGGACTCCTGGATGCCCCAAATATGTACTCAGAAATGCACACCTTCACCAGTGCCAGACATGTTGGTCTTGCTGTGTGCAATCCCAAATGGTTATGGCTGTATTCCTGCCTGTGCAGTTTAAATAGGACATTTTCCCGCACTTTTTCTTGATTGGCAGTTTTAATATGCTGCACTATGCTTAGCTGCATGCAAATCTGCATAGCAATGCTTACACCAGCTAAGCAGAGCTGAGAGCAGGTAAGCAATGCTTACACTAGCAAAGCATTATTATTTTTTTCATTAAATTTATAACTTATATTTTACATATTTCCACCCCTACTGTGCTATTCATGAGCCATATGATTGCCATCTATCGTTCAAATTGGCAGAGGGGGGATTTGAACCGAGCATGTTCTACATGCAATACCATGGCAGTACCACTACGCTACAGCATATTGATGACATTTCCTATCACAGTAACACTTGTCTATCATTTTCAGGATTTCAGCCAGGCTAAGCATAGTGGCTCGCCATGCAAACAAGCTGCACGGCGCTTAAAGTTCAGATTTATTTCATGAAAAAAAAAATATTATTACATTTTTTAATTTGTATTCCTTTCCTCTTGCCCTACTGCTTCCACGCATGTAGGGCAGGAGTGCATACATTTGGGGGTGTGCACTTGAAGGCTGCTGCCTTTTTGGTGTTTGTGTTTTTTATTTTTTATTTTTTTCAGTGTCCGTGGACACTAAAATGTTAGCTATGTACATTTCAGTGTGCGAACACTTGTTTACTATATAATATTAGAGTCAGGCTCTAATATTATATAGATTGACACTCATCTGTGTCAGAAAGTGCTGTACGGCACTTTCAGAGTAAAGGGGGTGTGTTTCAGGAGCAGGCACTGCTGACACACACTCCCTGCACTCGCTTCTGGTTTGTGTCCATGTAGTTTAGATAGCAGTGTGCCTTCATGCATATGCAAGGAACATTGCTATCCTAAACAGACACAAACCACTCCGTACAAGAATAGCCTTATTCTTGCATGGAGCTTTGTGAATCCAGGGGAATGTGAATTCATACTGTGTCACTCTTAGGCTTTCTTATTAACATTACTTGCATTGTATCCACAATTTTGTTTAGATGTTCCATTCTAATATACAAGAACAAATGTGTTTTGATGTATATCATATTCTATAATGGTGTCATGTATCTCTTGTTGCGTTTATTTGTT
Organism: Protopterus annectens; assembly: GCF_019279795.1. Taxonomy (NCBI): domain Eukaryota; kingdom Metazoa; phylum Chordata; order Ceratodontiformes; family Protopteridae; genus Protopterus; species Protopterus annectens. Next base: position 1,623,812,960 of record NC_056743.1, on the reverse strand, counting down.
GTTTTTTTACTTTAAGGCCTGGGTTGTAGATAAAAACAACACATGCTAAATAACTAACTAAATAAATAAAAATATAAAATAAAAAGATAGTGATTGATTGATCCTTTAGGATATATACAGCCTGTCCTTTATGATCCGAGGCCTACCTCAGTGTTGAAGTGTTGCGGTTGAGTTTAAATGTACTACCATGTCTATAAATCTCTATATTATGACTAAGTAGTATTGCTGGACCTTGATTAGAGTTTGAGTTTCCAAAAGCTTATGACAGATAACAGCTACTGTTCCAAGTTTGGTTCATAGTTTCATTGGCTGTTAGGTAGATACTAGGTGATCCAGCTTCAGACTGTTATCACTCTAGCCATAAACCATATTCTGAAGTCTCTCCATGCCTCACGGAGTACATCATTTAACAGATACAGGGAAAATGCTGTGCTAATAAGATACTGACTTTTTTGGGATTGCTTCACATGATTACAATCACATATGACAAAGTCCCAGAAAAGCAAACAGCATGCTGAAGCAATAAAACACTCACATTTTTTTTGCTGGAGCCAAGCCTCTGGGCACCCTACAATGTAGGGTGTTGCACCCTTATACCTTCATCCAGGGACACACCAACATAGGTAATGGGGAAATTCCTGCAACATTAGCAATTCAATTTTCCAAGCAAAAGCCAGGTGTTCATGCACTAGTGACTTCTCATATGATCATTGAATATTAGTGCTTGGCAAACAAACCTAGTTCCCAAGAAGAACTTGTGGGTAATCATCTAGTTATTAAAATTTACCTTGAAAGTGGCAAGGATGCAACTCTTTGACATGTAGTGGACAAGAAAGTACTGAGACAGGAAACTATCACACCACCATATATTAGTTATTTCTTGAAGAATTAGGTATTTTATGTAGGTAAGCAGCCATTTGTTTTGTGAAGATATGAGAGGTCAAGGAGGGAAGAATTTTCCTGACAGAAAAGGCTAATCCCTGATCATCATTAAGGAGTCTATATAAGACAGAATAAAGGGAAAGGGGTGCCAGTCTATCAGAATAACTAAGACCCTTGTGGAAGGTGATTATTTTGGTAAAGAAACTTTGAGATTTCCTTAGATGAATGATATGTTTTGGCAGGTGCATACTGAAGGGGTGTTATATACTATAATATGTCTGATGAGATGTGAATAATGGGGAGGTGAGATTTCTCTGGATCTAGAGGAAACAGCCATGAATATTAACTGGGCCTTACAAAATGGTTTCCTAACTAGTGTGGACACAGGATGGTCCATGGATAAGGAGTTACCAAGGACGGTGCCTAGATCTCTAATGGCAGGGTCTGTTTGGAATGGCATGTCATCTATGTTGAGGGATGCATAAATATTTTGTTTACCAAACCAAACCATGATACATTTTTTTGTATTTCATTTTAGTTTGTTGTCCTTGCACCAGTTTTGGCATAGTTTAACCCTTCTTGGAGGAACTGTCTATCAGTGGATGAACAAATAATAACACCCAGTATACATGCATATGCAAACTTATATAACCACTCACCCGGGGTGTTGGCTTGAACATTCAAGAAATAAATACTGAAAAGAACAGGAACCAACAGTGAGCTTTACCTTCTGAAGTGGCACCTACACCAATCACTACATGAGTTCTGGCCATTAAACCAATTAATTATTCATTGCACATCATATGAGATTATATTCAGATTTACATGTTTGTCTATAATGCCTGCATGGGTAATAGAATCAAAGGCATTCACTAGGTCAAGCTAAGCTGCATGTACTGTATGTCACAACCTATTAGTTCTGCAGGATTTTTATCATAGTAAGGTAGGACCTGCCTTTGACAACGCTGAATTGATGTGGTTCCATGGATACAAGGTTTTCATTATCTACGTTTATGAGATCAGAAATTAAATATCCCATTGCTTTACATATGAGGCTAGTACAACTGATAAGTATGTAGTTTACTGTATCAGTGGTTGGTCCACCCTTATGTAAAAGTATTGAGATGCTAATTTTCCATACCATGGGGATGTAACCCTTAAAGATCCATAGGTTAAAGATAATTTGTGTTCATATAGACCATATTCGGCACTAATAAACAGGCAGGCTGGATGTTACCACATTCCACGGATATTGCATTCTTAACTTTTAAAAAGGCTGAGAGGACGTGTTCCACAGTAATTAATTGGAGAGGAAGAGATTAGCTGCTAAAGATAAATCTGTGTAACTATTATAACTGTAGTTAGATTAAAACTGGCACTGAATTTGTCAGTTAGAATACTAGCTATTTCCTCAGCATATGAAAAGTAGCCATATTGCTTTGGGTAAACTCAGAACATTATTGATTCTTGGTATATAATCTCCTGATATAGTTAAAAAAAGACTATTAGTTTTTTCTGGTTTCAGAGAATATTTTAATCATCTTTAGCTCTAAGCTTTCTTAAGGCATCCTTAGCATCTTTGCTAGATGGATTAAATGATCATTAAAGCTGATCAAATTACTTATGAAAAGTAAGTGTTTTCCTCTTCTTCTTGTATAATTTATTAATATAGTTATTCCACCAAAATAGTTTGTTTTTAAAATGTTCAGCATATTTGGTAGGGATACGGATTGCCTTACCAATAGTAATTATTTATGTGCATATAGCCATCATAGACATAAGCAGCAGCTCTGGGAATGGGGTCTATTATGAACGGATAGCAGATGAATCAAATCCAAATGTAAATGCCCTCCTTTCATCCTACAGTCTGTCCTCAATATCAGACTATGTGAGGAAGTTGACCCAAACCCAGATTATAACCACAACACACCAACCTCCATAGTTTACAGCTAACAATCTTTTTTTCCTCTTAACCCACCTTTCAAACTCAGTCATCCAGCATACATCTTTTTAATATACATTTAAGAAACATTATAAATGAGCTAGCAGACTTCCATGCCTGGATAGCACACCATTCACCAGATGTCACTGTAGAAACTGACACTTGATTAAAACAAAATATACAAGATTAGGAAATTCTTCCTCCAGGATATAATATTGTAAGATAGAAACAAAAAGTCAGATGGTATTTCTATTCTTTACAATTCCATTAACTCTTCATTTCTAAAAAATATCATAAATAATGCTGAACTCATTACGTCTCTTCTAAAATGAACCAACAACAATCTCTATGCATAACAGGAATTTACATTAATCCAGTCACAATTGAAATACAGCAGGATATTTTTTTTTCTCCTGGGCTTCCTCAAATATTGGACAAGCAAGTATCAGATGACAATTCTAATGATGCAACAAACCTATATAGGCTAACCCAGCTTATTACATCCACAAGTAGATACATAAATCATTCTATCAGAAACTCCATCTTAGATTATATCCTCAACAAATCCAAGAACAAAATTATCTCCTTTGGTGCTATCCCTGAGATCCTAAATGACCATCCACCTACCTTTGCTATAAGAAACCATCACAATATCCATAAACTCCACTGATACAACTACAGTTACAATGTCTTTCTTCCAAAATATTTCTTCATCAGAAATTTAAGATTAATAATAAATCTACTAACCCTTCAGCTAGATGTTGCTGTCACCCTATTCAGTACTACTGTATAAATGTACACATCTCCATAAGAACCAAAGGAATCAAAGCAAATCCATCATCCTGGCTCTTCAGACAAACCAAGCAACTTATGAACAAGGTGGACAAAACATGGGAAACCTGTTGAAAAAATAAGACAGTGTCTAGTCTACAAAAGCATAAAAAACTTAAAAACAGCACCAAGCAAAATCTTAAATTTGACACATAATCATATTATATCAATCTTCAAACTTTAAATAAAAAGGGCCCCAAATTATTTTGGTTTTCAGTCAACCATCTGCTAATTGCTGGTGAACTTATCCCCTCTGCTGTCCCACAACCCAATCAAATGATGTGTCCTCCCCGTTCAACAGAACTCAGTAACTGCTCTTCTAATTCTCCTAACTTCCACTACCTCACAACCTCCCTCTAAACCAACTTTCTCCCTGGAACCCATCTCTACCTTCACCATATACAATGCTTCTAAAATTGAAACCTACCAATGCTGCCCCAGACCCACCAGGAGAATATTAAAGTTACAACAAATGCTCTGATTTACACACTTTTTATATTAATTAAGTAGTCCATTAAAAAAAGGCATGCATCCAAAGTATGGGAAAATTTTAAACCTTGCATTTAACCTAATAGAAGGGAGGCACTTCCACATATCCTACTAACTATAGACCAATAGCCAATTTATCTCTAGTCTGAAAGTCCTTGAAAATGTTATCCATACACAATCACTCTCCTTCCTTTCAAACAATAATCTAGTATTTCCAACATAGCATGGCTTCTGGCCTAATCATCACACTGATATGGCCCTCCTTAACTTCATAGCCACTATAACTCAAAACAAGAATGAGGGAAACCTAGTGTCTTCAGTCTTCCTTGACCTACTGAAGGCTTTTGATACTGCTTCACACATAAAACTGCTACAACAACTGTCCTTCCTATATCTGTTTACACTGACTCTTACTTGGTTTGACAGCTACCTGCCCTGCAGACATATCTCTCAACTGTCCAGATTTTTGTCGAATGTCCAGATTTTCCCTCATATTTTTGGGCTGTGCTTGTAAAAATTGTGGTTTTCTGAGAAATCACTGATGATTGAAGTCAGTAAATGGTAACATATATTTACGTTTCAGACTTAATATCCATTGGAAAATGGATGCTAACACAAAATATTGTTATTTTAGCAACTTCATGAGTTAATATAAACAAAATTTAAAATCTGTCACTATTTTTGAGCATTTGTCCCTCCATTATTTTAGGCTTTGTCCAGATTTCTTGCACTAAGAGTTTGAGAAGTATGTCTGCAGACTACAGGCTGTTAAATGGCAAAATAACATATCTTTCCTTCTCAGAACAGCTGGAGTCTTCTAAAGGTCTATTCTAGACCCTCTCTTATTCAAAATATTTGTGAATTTAAAAAAAAATCCAATATGTAAATGACTCCACTCAGATCTGTGCTGCTAAAAAAGATGATACACGGCAACAAATAACCCAGGATTCTCTTATGTCTATTGAAACATGTACACTTGATTCACAACTTTTCTAAACCCCTAAAAAATCCAGCGTCATCCTATTCACACTAAAGCAACTCACTAACCAGAAATCCATCTTCAGTCTAACCTCCAAAACAACATAAAATTAAACTAGTAATCCAAACTTAGCTACTAGGTATAATAATTGATGACAACTTGAAATTTAAATACAATGTAAATGAAGTAACTAAGAAAAACAACTTGTCAAAAATTGGCACCTTCTGTCAGATAAAACCTTACCTAACAGACAGTGCTAGAAAATACATTGCTTCAATTTTCCTCCTTCCATCTTTCCTGTATTCAGCCTTGTTCAAATTAGTCTTTAGGCTCCCCAGATTGTAGATCAATATGTATGCATACCTTTAAAAACTTGTCATGGGCTTGCACAAGTGTAGAAATACTGAGCATGTGTGAGCCTGTCATTTTGTAGTGAGCTGTTGAGATGTAAGCATGCATGTTTGTGTAGTCTGTCAGTTAATCAATTTGTTTATATTTTGTTTTGCTGCTATCCATCCAGATGTATTTCTATGTAATAAAACATATAAATGAACTACCCCGCCTGTTCATCTTCAATTGTAAACCAAGACAAGTGACATGGTGTCAGAATGGGATCCAGAATCAAGACCAAGGGGCACTCAGTTAATTGTGGAGGAATATAGAGGAATGGATCATCCCTGCTGCATGTATAACTTGCAAAAACTGTTCAGAAATGAATTTCACGTCAACACTTTCTTAAATGATTTCTTACTCAAAAAATATAAAATGAACCACTCTGAATGTTCAAAACGAATTTCTAATTAAACAAAATGTCCGAAACTGCGACATATTGATAAAAATATTCAAAATAACTATGAAAATCTTTGAAATAAAGTCTGAATCATATAAAATGTATAAAATAAGGAAAATGACCACATTTTTTTCACTATGAGCTACTTTTTTGCATTAATTAAAGCTATTTGAGATATAGGTTCATAGGTTCATAGATGTGTACTAGGCTAATGGCCCTGGAACCTTTACAAGCCTAGCCTATAGGATTACCCTGGCATCGTGCCACCCGATCTTAATTCCCAGTGCCTCTGTCGAGTAGAATCAATGGAGTGATCCCCAGAGTTAATTTTTCTATTTCCCATCCACTCATCAAGATATCTCTTGAAGAGGGCTAGTGAGGTGCTCTGTTTGACATGTATGGGAAGTCTGTTCCATAGCATGGACAGTCTCTGGGATTTGATCCTGTCCCTCCAGTGTGTTCTTTTGATTGTGGTAATGAGGTTGTGGACTCTGGAGCATGTGGTGCAGAGGGATTGAGATTTCTTTAAATATAGCATTTCTAACAGAGCTGGGTCAGACATGGCTTTGAAAGTCAAGCAGAGATCGCCTCTAAGTAGGTGATATGAGACAGACAATAGTTGGAGTTTTTTGTGTCTGCCCATATAGGACAAGTTTTAAGGCCCAAGATCCTCTTTGTGAGGTACTTTTGTGACCTCTACAATTGATGCAGGTGTCTAGTGAGGTACATGTCAAGTAGGGCATTGTACTCGATAATTGGCCTAATGAAGGAAGAGTAGAGGGCAACAATGACCTCTTTCTTCCTGGATACAAAACCCTTAATAATGAAATGTGCCACAAAGAAGGATTTTCTGATCACAGTGGCAATGTGGTGGTCAAAAGAGAGGTTGCTGTCAACCTGCATTTCCAGATGTCTTATGATGCCTTCTGTGTTCAGTGGACCACCATCAATGTGGTAATTCATGAGAACTGGGTTTTTCCCAAAGGGGATGATGACACATTTTTTGGCATTGAGCTTAAGGCCATGGTTCTGACACCAGTCATTGGTCTCAGTGAGGCCTTTCTGTAGGATGTCAACATCACTTGGCGAGTTAATAATGGCACCCAACTTGAAATCGTCTACAAACTTTGTCAGCCAGAGTCCCTTCGTGTTGCCCTGGATGTATGAGAAGTAGATACCAAACAGGAGAGGACCCAGGACCAATCGCTGTGGGACTCCACTCATGACTGGTCGGCAGTCTGACTTGGAGTCAGCTACTTTCACACTGTGGGTTCTATCTGTGAGCCAGTTTGCAACCAATCTAGTGATATAGGGGTTGATGCCTAGTTTGGTGAGTTTTTTTCATGATTCCTGAGTGGGGAATGGTATCAAAGGCCTTGGCCAGATCAAGGTACGCTGTATGAACCACCTTGCCTTCATCCACAGCTCTGATGACTGACTCAAAGAAGTCGACCAAGTTGAGCAGGCATGATCTACCCTTCACAAAACCAAACTGTGTGGGATCCAGAGTTTGGAGATTCCTTATATCCTTGTTTATTAAGTCCACAGTGATGTTTTCCATAGCTTTGCATATCAGACTTGTCAGGCTAATAGGGCGATAGTTCCCATGGTCTGTAGTTGCTCCTCCTTTGTGGAGAGGGATGACTATAGCAGTGCGCCATTCGGTAGGGAGAAAACCTGAGGTGAGGCTGTGACTGAACAGGGCACACAGGTGAGGTGCCAGTTCACTCTGTAGTTTATGCAGAACACATCCAGAGATATTGTCAGGTCCCATAGAAGCTGTATTCTTGGCCTTGGACAGTGCTGTTTTAACCTGTCAGCAGTAATACTGGGTGCTTGGCAATCTACTGGTATTGTGATTGGTCCTTTGGGGTGGGTAAAGTTGGCACTGAATCTGTTGGCCAGTATATGGCAATACCTGTTGGCTCAGTATAGGAGGTGCCATTGTGCAGTAGCTCAGAGCAAATCTGGGTATTGCCGTGGAGATTCTTTGCATAACTATAGAAGGCCTTGTGGTTGTATTTAGTATCTGCTTTCATAGCTAGCTTTAGAGGATTTGATGAGGAATCTCAACATTTTGTTGAGGCTGGTAAGGAAGTTTTTCCAGTCTGTGGACTTCACCTTATTCTGGATCAGTTTCCTCCTTCTGTTGTAGAGTTTGCTTATGGCAGGGGACCACCAGATTGGCTTCCTTTTTTTGGAGGAGACCGTCCTGGTTCTATTAGGTATGGTGAGATCCATGCATTTGTGTATGTTTTCGTACAGTGCATTGGTGTATGATTTGGGAGTCATACAACTATTCTCTATTTGCATGGGTGCCGGGAAGTTAGCCATCTTTGTTTTTAGGAGCCCAAAGTTAGCTTTGGAGAAGTTTTTCATGGTGGTTACCTTTGTGGTGGGGGGGGGGGATGTGGATTTCCAAGGTGATTAGTTTGTTGTCAGATTTAATCAGGGAGGAGCTGACTATTGGTGTAGAGCAACAGTTGCCCATGTTAGTAATGATCAGTTCAAGGATGTTGCTACCTCTAGTGGGGGTAAGAACGAGCTGGTCCAGGGCACTGGAATTAATGAATTCTGGGAAACGTTGGGCAAGTGTATTGGTACCTGAGTAGTTTTCCCAGTTAATGGAGGGGTAGTTGAAGTCACCCAGTATGAGAGTGTTAGGTTGGACCATAATATTCTCCAGGTGCTTAGGAATGTGGAGTGTGAGTTTTGGGACATGGTTGGGGACCTATAACAGGCTATGACCTGAGTCGCTGTCTTACTCATTGTTAGCTGCTCTTGAAGTATCTCTGATGCGCTATGTTGGGCTACCAGTCTGGAGGTGTGCGCATCCTTTAAGAATATGGAAACACCACCACCTTTGGAGCTTCGGTCCAAGTTCTGGGTCCGAAAGGTGTGGAATGAGTTATAGCCTGGTAGTGCAGGAGTGAGTTCTGCTGCCTTGAACCAGGTCTCTGTTACAGCACAAATGTTGATGTTCTCCATTTTAAGGAGTGCTTCGAGTGAGTGCATTTTGAGATTTAGATTTCCAGCACTGAGCAGCATGACCCTCAGATTGCATTTGTTTGTAGCTGTTACAGTGGTAATTTGGTCTTTGGAACACCACCTAAAAAGGCACTATAGGGATGGCAAGAGACTTGGCCAGTATCTGGAAGCCCAGGTGTGACAGATGCTGGCCATCTTTGGCAAAGCATCGAGGTCTGTCAGTCATGTCATCCCAGACAGACAGATACTGGATTCCCTTAGAATAACACCAGAAACTTAGCCAATTGTTGAAATCAATAATTTTCTGCTTGTGCTGTGGTATCATTCTGGGTGATGGTAGGATGCTGCTCAGGGCTAGGGTCTTACCCACCTGGGCTACATAATCCGAGATCTCCTCTATGTCTGTTTTCATGTAATCCAGGGAGGTACGTCTCAGGTCATTCACACCCACATGTACAATGACAAAATCATATTTGTACCTGTTGTTGAGGGATCTGAGTGCATGTGTTATGTGGTGGATCCTGGCACCTGACAGGCAGCTGACTGCTACTTTCTCCTTATTCAGCCTAGTGAGTGGGAGATCAGTGTGCCTCACTGTTGAGTCACCTATGACTAGTGTGCTGTGCATGCCTAGCACAATAGTCATATGTGACTCGTCAGTGTGCCTCACTGTCAAGTCACCTATGACTAGTATGCTGAGCATGCTGTTTTGCCTTAAAGGCTTTAGTTGAGTGGCACACTGTTTAGGACAGTTATGTGTCTCATGATTAGTGTTGTTTTGTGGTGGTTGAGTGTGTTTCTGCCTTGGAGGTCTCTGTTGTTTGGGTAGATTTTTATTGAGAACTTCCACAAAGGTAGGTGTGCAGTCTGTGTTTTTATATGAAGGCAGTGCTGGTGTGTGTTCTGGAAGGCTTTGTGTTCCATGTAGTGTGGTGCAAGTGTTGATCTTCTCCTCTTGACCAGCTATTCCAGTCTTGGTTGGAGAGTGCGTGGCTTCCAGTTTGGATATATAAGTGCATCTCTCGGAAGTCTGAGTGTTGGGAAGTAAGAGGAGCGGGTTGTCATGTACATGAGGCAGTTGCTACATTGCCTCAGAATGCCCATGTTCACCAGGTTAATAGGATAAAGCACAGTGAGCTGACCTTTAGACATGCCTGGAGGGGTGGGCATTAATAATAAGTACTAGAGCTATTTCTTTGTAGAACTTTTAGTGCTGGTAGCATTTTTTTGTGCTACAATAATTGCTATAAGAAGTCTAGTATGGTGAAGTGCTAGACTAATAAGCTAGTAAAAGTGCAGGAGAGGAGAGAACTAGCAGATCTAAGGGAAAAATTGAAGAGCAGACTTTGGCACCTCTCAGAAACTTACAGAGTCCTGGATGCAACAAATATGTATCTGGACTAGAGTAGTTACAGGAAAGGCATACAAAGTGATTGCAAGTTTGTGTAGAATTACAGTACAGCTATTTTGCAAAATGCAGCAATTTCAAAGAGTATTTCACAATGTACAGCATTTCAAAGAGTTTATTGTGCCTCTGAATGTTATTATAAGTACCTGATGTGTGTGTATGTTCATACATAATTACAAGGGCCATATTTGAGTGTGTTTAAGCATACTTTGTTGGCATAGCTGAAAGATTTCAAAAAACAGGTCCTCTTATATTTGATAATAATATTGCAGAGAACTGGAGAGTGAGCAAGACTGTGATATTTTCATACAAGCTCCATTTTTTGATAAAGATTATCATACAAAGGCATTTATTCTGCTTAATTTAGCTGGTTTAGAAGTCAAAGAAAGAGTGTGTTCCGTTATGTATGCACCTGCTGTGTTTGCAGGAGAGGGGGGACCGACATATAGTGGTACCGGCTGAATCAAGGGAAGACCCTGAGTGCTTAAAAAGTTAATTTAGAGAAATCTGCAGCCCCCAAATGAATATTATAATGGAAAGGCACTTATTTTACACAAAAGATCAAAAGCCTGGGGAAACGTTTGCAGCATATAAAACTGACTTGAGAAACAAGGCTAAAATGTGCAGATTTGGTGACTTAAGCGATGAGTTGATAAAAGACAGACTTCTGTGAGGTATTAAAGATGATGCTGTGAGAATAATTTTGCTTCCTGACAGTGGTTTAACTTTGAATAACACCATTGAGATTTTTCAGGTATATGAGCTTACAAAAAAGCACACAAATATGTTTACAAATGAGAAATGCATGCTTCCAGTATCTTCTAGTGCTCATGTTGATAGTTTGCAGCACATGGATAAAACAAACAGGCCCAAGCACATGGCAGCAACTGTGAGTCCTGAAACAGTCACTGGTAAACCCTGCAACAGTCACTAGTAAACCCTGTAGCTTTCTAGCAAAATGCAGAGTGCGCAGTCTCAATGAAGCACAAAGGTGAGTCAGCAAATAAAGGCATGTGCCCTCAACTAGCCTCATAGTTAACTGTCATAATTGTGGTAGTAATCATGTGTCTAAAAGAGAAAAGTGCTTAGCTTTTGCTTAGTAATGCCACAGATGTAAAAACTGGAATAATTTCCAGAGATTTAGTAAATCAAAACTGGCGCATTCGTTTATTAAAAGAGAACATTAAAAGAGAAAAGTTAATCAATTAGAAATAGGGTTGCCAGCTTTCTTTGTGGTTAAAACTGGACTAAGCTCACGCCCTTCTCATCACCCATAACTCCACCCATTCCCACCCCCACTCTCATCCATGTCCCGCCCATTTTGTGATATCACTGTGACATCAGCTGATGGGAACGCCCTCTTTTTCTGTTCCGGATGCCTGCTTTCAGCCGATTTCTCCCTAGTTGCCATAAACACTGTTCAAAACTCTCAGTGTGCATACTGTCTTTTGCTTTACTTCTACAGTGACTACAGTTACAGATATTTGGATTTAATTTAAAACATTTATTTCAAATTTTATAGCACAAACCACTGATACACATTTGCTAAACAAAGCAAAGTGAACAACGGGACACTGAGCAAGCAACATATTTAATAGTCACACTGTTTGAAGCATCATGATTAGGGCATGCCTAACATGCATCCTCTTACCCACAAAGGATGAAAAAGCCCAGAAGAAGATTATATTAGTTAGGGGTTGGCGACACCCAAGGCAGAATAGAGAAGATCCTTTTGGAAATTGTAAAGCCATTCACAAAGACTATTTATACCTGGGTGCCACAAGTAAGCAGCACCTTTAGTAGAACTCACCACTTTCACTTACGCACTTTACTTATAAAATGCCTTCCCCCTGTAAGCCAGTACCCTGTATCACCACAGGTCAGTCAAGTCAGGTATTATTTGTTATCAAGCTTATTGTCAGTCTTTTTCAACCATGACACTGTGAGCCACCATGCCAATAAGCCAACTCCAGTTTTTCAAAAGGAGAGATTTGCATTATGCATTTATGTAGCTATGGTAGTAGTACTGCTGCTGCATGCAAGGATATAGCCTGGCATACTCTTTGTACTCAACTTCTCTCTACTCAACTGTGTCCATTATATTTCTGAATATCTCTCATAAAAATATGTACTGATGCAAGAATATTTCTAAACTATTTGTGCATAACCTTTTCAGAAATACAAATATTACTCTAAAGACAAGCTTTGTTATAGTTGTAGAAGACTTCTACTGAAAATTATGCACCCACACTGAGGAAGATCTGACAAAATGTGTACATTTTAAATGCAAAATAAAGTAGGGGTGAACACACTGAGATTGTAAGTACAAAATTGAAAATTTTGAATACACCCTTGCCCACACATCAAAACGAAAAGTTGTCTTTTCTGGTGTGCTCCTTCATTATTTAGTTTACATTTATTTTTTTGTCTGCAAAAACAAACAAAATTAAGTACCTCCTCTTTCATCCTCAAAACTCAGCAAGCCCACTTCTAAATGTCTTTTCTCATCAGAGGGTCTTCCTCATCTCTCTCCTTCACATAGTCACCTCTGCTAGCTGGTGCAACATGCTCTTTCTTAGGTTTGGAACTGCATTACAGTCCTTTTCACTGATGCAGCTGGTTATATCGAGCAGGCCCTACCTCACTTTCCTCCACTGTAACTTCTTCTCTTGACTGGCATGTCTTGCGATCATCCTCTTCATTGCTAGATTCCGGTTTCCTCTGTCGGAACTCTCTGTTCCTCTTTTTGAACATAATCCACCTTTACAATCCTGACTAGAGCACAATGAATCATGGAACTGGCTGCTTAGGCTTAGCTAGCTTAAATTTTGCGCGCAATTAGATTTCCATTCCACGCTGGTGATGTTGTTGTAATAAACACGCACACAAGAAGATTCTCATAAGTCGTAACTTAAAGGAGAAGATGGCGCTAATATTGCAATCAACCTGTGCCGCACTGCTGCCAGCCTGTTGCAGCTGTAAAAGTGGGAGGGTGCTCACTCTCATGGCATCGATGATGGCACAAAACCGGGACTTCACGAGTCTGGTTTTGATGATATTTGTTAACCGGACAATTTGTCTGAAAACCGGACAGTCCGGTCAAAAAACGGACAGCTGGCAACCCTAATTAGAAAGCTGTAACCCTACTTTTTATGTTGATGGTGTGTCACTGCTTAATGAAACAGTCAATGCAGTAGATTTATGGGCAAAGAATGAAGTGTTTTGTACTGTTTGGATAAATGGAAGACCCACAGAGTTCAAAGTTGACATGGGTTCAAAGTGCAATGTTATGTCAGCAGAAACATTTACTAAAGTATGTGCTGGTGAGAAGCTTAATTTGGCAAAGTGTGCAAAGTTTGTTGCTTATGGTGGTGAAGAAATTCAGACTGAAGGTTCAGTAGTGCTTTCATGTTATTCCGCTGGATACAACTATGACTTGCAATTTTATGTAGTCAAAAGGCACTTACAGTCATTAGGCCTGAGAGACAGTTTGAAAATGTGACTACTTTCATTTATTAAGGAAGTCCACAATGTAAGCTTGAAAGACTACTCTTCTAATTTAACCTGGTCTATTTTTTCTACCTATGCTGATCTTTTTGAGGGCACACTAGTCAAACTCTCAGTTGTGTGCTCTATGATGTTAGACACTGAAGTTAGTTCAGTTGTCAGACCAGCCCGACAAGTTCCAGTAGCTATGCAGAACATAGTCAATGCTGAGCTAGATAAAATGGTGCAACAAGGTGTAATTTGTCCAGTTGATGAACCTACTGAATGGGTATCTTCCATGGTTGTGGCTCATAAGAAAAGCTCAGATAATATCAGAATATGTATTGATACAAGATATTTGAACAAAGCATTGAAAAGATCTCATCATCCAATGCATACAGTCGAAGAAGTCACTGCTCTTATGCCAAATGCCACTGTTTTTCTGTTTTGGATGCAAAGGGTTAATTATGGCAATTTTTGCTATACCGAAAATCTTTATTGCTAACCACTTGCAGTACTCCTGTTGGCAGGAACACATTTTTGAGAATGCCATTTGGGATAAATTCTGCTAGTGAATCTTCCAGCGTGCATTGGAGAAAATTTTTTTCTGGTTATCCGTGTGCTATTATAGTACATAATATCCTAGTTTTGGAGGTAATGGTGAAGGAGAGTGTGACAGAAACCTCAAGAAAGTTCTGTGAAGAGCACGTGAATTGACTCTTAAATTGAATCAACAGAAGTGCAAATTCAGGTTACAAGAAATTACTTACGTTGATCATTTATTTACCATTAGAGCCATATGACCAGATCCTTTCAAGCAAACAGCAATTCTTGAGATGCCAGCTCCAGGCAATGTCCAAGCCCTACAATTTTTTCATGGCATGGTTAACTACCTAGGCAAGTTACTTTCAGACTTGAACTAACTTTCAGCATCGCTTAGAGAGCTGACATATCTTGGTCATGGTCAAAGCATTACCAGAGAGCATTTGATTTCCTGAAACAGTGAACTGCCAGTCCGCCAACTCTCAGATACTATGATGTTCACAAACCAGTTACTCTTTCTTGTGATGCTTCAGTCTTTGGCCTTGATGCAGCCATTCTTCAAGAAAGTGGACCAGTAGCCTATGTGTCCAGAACTCTAACCCAAACTGAGATGCAGTATGCACAGATAGAGAAAGAACTCTTGGCAATTGTGTTTGCATGTTTGAAGTTCCATGATTATATTTTGACCAATCCAGATTGAAACAGATCACCAACCTCTAGTCACTATTTTGAGAAAGCCTATGCATAAAGCTCTTGCCAGATTACAACACATGATGCTCAAATTGCAAAAGTATAATTTAAATCTTCTCTACACAAAAGGTAAACTTCATTATCTTACTGATACTTTATCCAGATCACCCAGAAGTACCACTAAACAGCATGAACATGAGAAACTTGATTTTGAACTCATGGAAGTGGGACATTTTTCTTCCATACATCTTGATGAGCTTAGAAGTCATACAGCCACAGATCCAGTTCTTCAGAAGCTCAACCTCTTTATTAGTTAAGGATGGCCATCAAAGGAATCATGCTTATCAGTAGACCAGCAGCCATATTTTCCTTACAGAGATTACATTTTGTCTGACAATGGTATCATCATAAAAGGTCCAAAAGTGATTGTTCCAAAGTCCTTGCAGCAAGAGTATATTACTATTTTGCAATGTAGCCACCCAGGAACTGACTCTACCAAAAGAAAGGCAAGATGACTAGTATTTTGGCCTTCTATGTCACAAGCCATTGAGAGAGTACTTTCATCTTGTTCTGTATGTGATAGTACTAAGCCACATCAACAGAAAGAAGCACTTCAGCTAAACCAGATTCCTGAACTACCTTGGTCAACAGTAGCTACAGACATTTTCAAGTGGAATGGTCAATATTACATGGTGTTACTAGACTCGTTACAATTGGTTTGATATTGACCTACTTCCTAATCTAGTGTCCAGTACTGTCATTAGTAAGATGAAGCATCATTTTGTAGTCCATGGTAGTCCACACAGTTATTTCTGACAATGGTACACAGTTTACAAGCCAGCAGTTCAAAAGATTTGCTGAAGAATGGGACTTTACTCATGTTACAAGTAGCACTGAGTACCCACAGTCCAATTACTCGGTAGAACATGCAGTTCAAAGTGTGAAACAATTACTAGGGAAGTCGAAATGAGACAATAGGGATGTTTTCCTGAATCTCTTGAATCTCAGAAATATTCCTCGTGATAAACATCTTGTTTCACCTGCATAGAGATACCTGTCAAGACAAACCAGCACTACACTACCAATTAGCAGTCATCTGTTGGTTCCATGTGTCAAGAACAATACATCAGTGAAAGCTCATCTGCTGAAGAAGTACTTATCCCGGAAGTCCTATTATGACAAAACCAGCAAACTGTTCAATCCATAATGAGAAGGGGAGATAGTGAAGATGCAGATGTCCAAAGATTTTGATCAGATTGGAGTCATGAAAAGTGTATGTCCAGAGCTGAGATTGTACATTGTGGAATCACAAGGAGTAGAGTTTAGGCAGATTGAGAAACATTTGATCCCAGTGTCCAAGCCTGTATTGCAGTATCATACCAGCAAGAAAGATGAAAATCTCAGAGTGAGTTATCCAGTGTTTCAGTTCCAGAGGACATTGCAGTAAGTATCCCTATTCCAGAGAACAATCCTGAAGCTCCAGAATCTGTTCCCCAATGACTGTCCCTGTTGCTAAACTTAGTTCTGATTGCTATATCACTAGATCAGGTCACATTTTTAGACCATGTTCCAGATACATGGCAACTTGGACATAAGGACGTAAGTGTTTTGTTTGTTTCTTAGTGTCTATACAATTGCATATCTTTTCCAGATGTCATTTTATTGTGGGCAATTCATTAAAGAGGGAGGATGTAGATCGATATGTATATATACCTTTAAGAAGCTTTCCATGGGCTTGTACAAGTGTATAAATACTGAGCACGTGCAAGCCTGACTGCTATTTTGTAGTAAGCTGTTGAGATGTAAACATGCATGTCTGGGTAGTCTGTCAGTTAATCAGTTCATTTATATTTTGTACTGCTGCTATCCTTCCTGATATGTTTCTATATAATAAAGAATATAAATGAACTACCCCACCTGTTCATCTTCAATTGTAAACCAAGATGAGTGACACAGATCAACATCTTTGAGCAATGCTACAGAAAAAGTAACCGAATTTGCTGCTAATGTAACATACAAATTTCACCAGTGTATGGTACAAAACCCACTACCTGGCTAGAACTGCCTCAGTCCCTTATTCAATCTCAGGTGCATACCCCATAAAACCTTATATACAAACTTGAAAAATACCCTAGCCTAATTCACATCCAATAGCACTACTCAGCAAACAAGCCTCTTCCCTCAGTTGATTAACACGTACTCCAAATAACTAAAAAAGATAACTCCGTTAGTAGCTTTTTCTATTCTTCCTACATCTCTATATGGATTTCCACCCCATTGCCCTTAAGCAAATACCTCAAGTGAAATTGTTCACATCTCAGTTAAAACAATTAATGAAAACATGGCTGTGTTCCTGCTCAACTCCTGGCTAGACAAAAAATTAATATCTATCCCCACAGTGTATTCTAAAGTATGGTAAATCATAATTTATCTAGGAATACTGCACTATGTTATATCTAAAGCCTTTGTTTCTATCATCCTTTCTCCATAAACTAGTTACTTTCTTTTTCCCTTTCCATACAACTTGCAACTCTTCTTACATCCCTTGTTTACTTTTATTACACCTTGCTATTCCTCTTGAGTACCTCTCGGCCCACTACCTCAGTTTTTCCTCTCCATAGTTTTTATCGCCTTTCACATCAAATCCCTTCCATATCTCCCTCAATCCAGCCACAAACCATATAGTGACACCTTATAGGCTATGTTCATGACAATAATCCTACATCCTCTTATTCAAAGTTAACCAACCTTCCTCTCATTCACCTTAACTACAAATCATCTATTACAAACTTCTGCCACATCCAATGCATGCTCCAATGACTTTCTGTACTGGTACCTTCACCTGTTTCCCTGTTGTTGCCTCTCAAATGTGTCTTCACTTCTCCTGCACTTTGTTGTGTAACAATCACTTCCACCGACATTACTTAAATACTTTTTCCCCTCAGGCCTCACTTTTTCTCTTACAAATGGTGTTTCTATTTTCTTTCCTTCCACTTCTAGTGTTTTGTGCTATTCCTGTACTTGTAGATTAGATTTTATTTATGACTTACAAAATGTCTTATCTATTGAGATGCTCTGTCGTCTTTTGTAAAACCCTGTATATCTTTTACTATGTGTTTTATTTGCATTCATTCCATTAAATTGCTTAAAGTCATTGCAATTTTCTTACCTGCTTTTTGTACCTTTTCTACATGTATTTATACTTAAAGCTTTTCTCCCCAAGCTTCCGCTAAAATATGGCGGCTTATACCCAGATGGACAATCCCAGTAAACAAATGCTAATAAATAAAATTAAAAAATAAATACATTTTCTTATGTCATTTATCAACTGCAGAATATTAGCTTTTTTAGAGTACCCCTAAACAAAGAGGTATTTTCAGGGTAAAGACTACCCATTTTAAAGGAAAAAGCAACAGATTATTTTTGGTCTGATTTAATGCTGGACATTGATACATGTGAAAGGGTGAAAGAATAGGGTCAGATTAGTAAGGCTGAGATCAAGGATATTGTGGATACTGAGTCCCATAGGAGGGAAGTTAGTTATTTATTTAAGGGAGATAGCAATTATAAAGTCAAGAAAGCATTGGGAAAAGTAAGCCAAAGTATAGACAGATAATTGAGGTCACCTAGTGCAATAGCTTTTGGTTTTATGGAAATTTTCACTAAGACATTACAGCATCTATCATACTCAACAGAGGACATGTAGATTAATCTATAGCTAGCTATAAAAAGTGGTTTCTTAATGTTGGTTATTTAGCCTTTTCAAAAGTTTAGAATGGCATATTCATGACTCCAAGGTCAGTAAATAACATTCCAGGCTGCCCAGTTAGTCATGTCAAAAATGACCTATATAAATGGGGTTATGAGGAATCTGTTGGGAGATGAATGGGGTTGATGACAAGTTCTGATACTATAACTGCCATGCCAGTAGGTCTGAAAGCATGGCAGGCAGTAAATCTATAATAGAGGACATGCTTTTATTACAGTGAAATCATGCCTATGTTCTTACACATATATGGATGCATTTGACTTACAGCAGTGTCGCAAATTTGGTCTTTTTTAGTTAAGACACCTGGCATTGAGCAGAGTCACAGCAATGCTCTCTAATTTAGAACTGACTAGGTTGTAATGTGTAGTACATGGACTTTGCCTTGAAATGGGGACAATAAAGGGTGTATTCAGAATGAATAAGCACTGGTAAGACATATGCAAAACATCTTATCAAAACAGGAAGACCTTACAGCCACCTCACCCCATTCGGATGCACACTGCACTCCCCGTTAATTACACTAGCTAAATAACTAATTATTGTAGCTTATTGTCTTATCTTTGTATCTCTGTATTATTCTGGATGTTGGCAAATTACAATACAAGGCAAGGTATGGCCTGCTTTGGTCACATGTACAGCAAGTTGCCTTATATCCTCTGTATGTTATTTTGAGTAGAGTACAGTCATAATCATATATTTCAGGATGGATGGATTTGAGAGACCTTGTGATATGCCAGAATCTGGATCTAGAAAGATGCTTAGTCATGACCTTGTTCCAGTTTGCTGGGTGAGGTATCAATGTGTCCATAATGGAGTCACCCATATCCAAAAAATTACAACAGGCATAAGCAGACTTAGTAGAACTTAAGGGCTTGGAGTCAGCACCTGTGTGACTGTTAAAGGTATGTCTAGTGAATGGTGAGTTGCATCTTGGACAGGGAAATATTGCTGTATGATCTAATGGCTAAGCCTTCTTAAGACTTTTACATAGGCAGTGTCCTCTTGACAAACTTAATACAAGCAGGTGCTTTGGACTTTATCTCTGCTGTGAATGAGTGAGTATGGTGCTTAGAAACAAGGTTTGAGTTGAGAAGTCAGCCTCCAAGGTCAGTAAACACATGAATCTGTCACAGTTTGTCTTTTTTTGAATCAGCAGCAAAAGACTTTTTGTAAGCATGAGGCAGTTACTCTATTGCCAGGAAGAACAGAGTGTAACATGCTGGCCAGAGAAAGAGCAAGTGCTGAGTGAAATTTGTATTAGTCAGTAGAGTTTAATGAGGTGTAAGTAATGAAACTGTATTAAATCCTCTTATTTTTTAGTACTAGTTTTGTAATAAATGTAGACCTAGAACTGTATAACAGATTAGGCTAATAAAAAAATAAGAATATGGACAATGGAATAGTCAAGAATATGTAAGGGTCAGAAAATGGATGTGGTAACCGTAGAGTTAGGTTCATAGGCTCATGGGTGCTTCTAGGCTAATGACCACAAAGTCCTTTTTAAGCCTTGCCATGCATCCCAGATCTGATACCCTTGATAAGTGTAAGAAGGGGCTTAGGAGATGAAACATTTATAAGCAGGGGCCTGGGAGATGAACCATTTAAAGGTTGCCTGTGTCTAGTAGAGACACAGGTACCAAATCTGGAGTGAATTTCCTGTTTCCCATCCAATTGTCCAAGTTGCACTTGAATTGCATTAGGGAGTAACACTGCTTCACATGGATGAGGAGCCTGTTCCAGAGATGGGTAGTTTCTATGATACATATGTGTGTCTCCGGCAGGTCCTATTTATATCACTGGCAAGGTTTAAGTCTTTAGAATGGGTAATTCTAGTGCAGTTTGCTTTGTGGATATGCAGGATGTCATTCAGAGTGATGTCTGACAATGCCTTTATGACAGGCATATCTCTCCCCTCAAAAGCCTGTAGGAGACAGAATACAAGGACAGCACCTTGAGGTGGTCTATATAGGGCATTTTACTTACACTATGTATTCCTTTAGTGAGGAAGCATTGTGGGCATTACAATTGTTGGATATGCCTTGTTAGGTACATACCAAGGAGGGTATTGTACTCAATGATAGGTCTAATAAATGCTGAATACAGGGGAACAATGACTTCCCTGGACTTAGATGCACATCTTTGCTTATAAGCTGAGTAAAATAGAAATAGTCCTCTAAAATTATTCATAAATAAGGGTATTTCATCCAGGAACAAGGAGGTCATAACATCCCTGTACTCCTCCCATATCAGACCCATTATCGAGTACAATGCCCCCTTCGGTATGTACCTTGCCAAGCATATGCAGCAGCTGGGGAGACCACAGAGGTTCCTGACCAGGAAAATCCAGGGTCTTGAACACCTATCCTATACAGATAGGCTAAAAGCCTTGTCCCTCTAATCAGTCTCATATAGACTGCTCAGAGGTGACCTGTGTCTGGCATACAAGGCCATTTCAGACCCAGCCTTGATGGAGTGGCTGCATATCCGTAAGACAAACTCCACTCATGCAACCCACACACAAGGCCTTAACCTGGTCTGTGACATTAATAGAACTTGTTGACGGGATAAATTTGTGTCCCAAAGCCTCCCCTGTCTGTGAAATAGACTCCTTCTCCATGCCAAACAGAGTACCTCTCTAGCTCTCTTTAAGATGAACCTGGATGACTGGATGGGAAACAGAAAATATATCCCTGCAATCCCGTCTGTGTCACTGCTGGACAGGGGAAACAGGTGCTGACTTTAAGAGAACATGAGGGAAATTCTTGGATACACTTATAAGGGCATCCTGGCCAAATAGCCTAGTATCATCTTATGAACCTACGAAAGATAAGTAAGATATACAAATGATAAATAAGAGAACAGTGATAAGCTAGTCTGAGATCAGAGTATTACAGATAGCAGGTGTCCTTGATAGATCAGAAATGTTGTGAATGAAAACAATAAATTAAGTATAATAAATGTTAACAGCAGCAGTCAGAAGTGCAGCAAAACCACATTAACCAGACAATGAATCATGTAACAAAATCAACTGCAGTAATCAGAAGTGCAGCACAGCAGCAGTAATCGGAGATGCATAACAACAGCAGTAAGCAGAAGTTCATCATGGCAACAGTAAGCAGAAGTGCAGGACAGCAGTAGTAATCAGAAGTGCAGCACAGCAGCAATAATATACTATTGTATGTACACCACAGGAGCAGTAAGCAGAAGTGCAGGACAACAGTAGTAATCAGAAGTGCAGCACAGCAGCAATAATAGTATGTAGAGCACAGGAGCAGTAAGCAGAAGTGCAGGACAACAGCAGTAATCAGAAGTGCAACACAGCAGCTATAATAGTATGTACAGCACAGGAGCAGTAAGCAGAAGTTCAGGACAACAGCAGTAATCAGAAGTGCAACACAGCAGCTATAATAGTATGTACAGCACAGGAGCAGTAAGCAGAAGTGCAGGGCAACAGCAGTAATCAGAAGTGCAACACAGCAGCTATAATAGTATGTACAGCACAGGAGCAGTGAGCAGAAGTGCAGGATAACAGCAGTAATCAGAAGTGCAGCAAAGCAGCAATAATAGTATGTAGAGCACAGGAGCAGTAAGCAGAAGTGCAGGACAACAGCAGTAATCAGAAGTGCAACACAACAGCTATAATAATATGTGCAGCACAGGAGCAGTAAGCAGAAGTGCAGGACAACAGCAGTAATCAGAAGTGCAACACAGCAGCTATAATAGTATGTACAGCACAGGAGCAGTGAACAGAAGTGCAGGACACCAGCAGTAATCAGAAGTGCAGCACAGCAGCAATAATAGTATGTACAGCACAGGAGCAGTAAGCAGAAGTGCAGGACAACAGTAGTAATCAGAAGTGCAGCACAATAACAATAATAGTATGTACAGCACAGGAGCAGTAAGCAGAAGTGCAGGACAACAGCAGAAATCAGAAGTGCAGCACAGCAGCAATAATAGTATGTACACAACAGGAGCAGTAAGCAGAAGTGCAGGACAACAGCAGTAATCAGAAGTGCAACACAGCAGCTATAATAGTATGTACAGCACAGGAGCAGTAAGCAGAAGTGCAGGACAACAGCAGTAATCAGAAGTGCAACACAGCAGCTATAATAGTATGTACAGCACAGGAGCAGTAAGCAGAAGTTCAGGACAACAGCAGTAATCAGAAGTGCAACACAGCAGCTATAATAGTATGTACAGCACAGGAGCAGTAAGCAGAAGTGCAGGGCAACAGCAGTAATCAGAAGTGCAACACAGCAGCTATAATAGTATGTACAGCACAGGAGCAGTGAGCAGAAGTGCAGGATAACAGCAGTAATCAGAAGTGCAGCAAAGCAGCAATAATAGTATGTAGAGCACAGGAGCAGTAAGCAGAAGTGCAGGACAACAGCAGTAATCAGAAGTGCAACACAACAGCTATAATAATATGTGCAGCACAGGAGCAGTAAGCAGAAGTGCAGGACAACAGCAGTAATCAGAAGTGCAACACAGCAGCTATAATAGTATGTACAGCACAGGAGCAGTGAGCAGAAGTGCAGGACACCAGCAGTAATCAGAAGTGCAGCACAGCAGCAATAATAGTATGTACAGCACAGGAGCAGTAAGCAGAAGTGCAGGACAACAGTAGTAATCAGAAGTGCAGCACAATAACAATAATAGTATGTACAGCACAGGAGCAGTAACCAGAAGTGCAGGACAACAGCAGTAATCAGAAGTGCAGCACAGCAGCAATAATAGTATGTACAGCAAAGGAGCAGTAAGCAGAAATTCAGGACAACAGTAGTAATCAGAAGTGCAGCACAGCAGCAATAATAGTATGTACAGCACAGGAGCAGTAAGCAGAAGTGCAGGATAACAGCAGTAATCAGAAGTGCAGCACAGCAGCAGTAATAGTATGTACAGCACAGGAGCAGTAAGCAGAAGTGCAGGACGACAGCAGTAATCAGAAGTGCAGCACAGCAGCAATAATAGTATGTACAGCACAGGAGCAGTAAGTAGACGTGCAGGACAATGGCAGTAATCAGAAGTGCAGCACAGCAGCAATAATAGTATGTACAGCAAAGGAGCAGTAAGCAGAAATTCAGGACAACAGTAGTAATCAGAAGTGCAGCACAGCAGCAATAATAGTATGTACAGCACAGGAGCAGTAAGCAGAAGTGCAGGATAACAGCAGTAATCAGAAGTGCAGCACAATAACAATAATAGTATGTATAGCACAGGAGCAGTAAGCAGAAGTGCAAGAGAACAGCAGTAACCAGAAGTGCACCACAGCAGCTATAATAGTATGTAGAGCACAGGAGCAGTAAGCAGAAGTGCAGGATAACAGCAGTAAGAAGTGCAGCACAGCAGCAGTAATAGTATGTACAGCACAGGAGCAGTAAGCAGAACTGCAGGACGACAGCAGTAATCAGAAGTGCAACACAGCAGCTATAATAGTATGTAGAGCACAGGAGCAGTAAGCAGAAGTGAAGGATAACAGCAGTATTAGGAAGTGCAGCACAGCAGTGCAGTAAGCAAAAGTGCAGCACAATAATCAAAAGTGCAACCCAGCAGATACACGCTGTTCTTAAGAATGGCATCAATGCCACTAAAGTCACTATGCAATGGATACAACAAGATTATAACCAGACATAGTGCAAGTTTAGCACAAATAATGACAATAATATGAAACCTAACAAGTAACAACAGTAATCAGAAGTGTAGTTATTTCACATTCAAGGAAGACATGGAAGCCAAGAAGCTGGCTATGCAGTGTGTATGTGAAGAGACGAGGGATAATTAGAAGTGCAAACAGTACATTGTTATGGCACTCTCAGGGTGGCTCAGAATGTCACTAAACTGAATACGCAATGGATATTAAATTTATCAGAAACAATCGAAAGTGCAGTGTATACCAAATGTAGTGGTAACAATCAGAAGTGCTGTATATACTAAATGCAGTGGTCACAGTCAGAAGTGCAGTATATACCAACTGTTCTGGTCATAATTAGAAGTGCAGACTGCAAACAAGGAGCCATAGTCAAGTCCCCAAATGATGTGGACATCCAACAGAAGGGCCTCACTGAGACAGATGCCTGGTGTCAGAGCCATGGCCTCAAGCTCATTGCCAAAAAGTGCAGTGTCATCCCCTTTGGTAAAAACTCTGTACTTATAAACTACAGCATAGTCAGCAATAAACTTAACACCGAATACGTGATGAGACCTTGGGACCCAGGTGGACAGTAGTCTCTCCCTTGATAGTCACATCGCCACAGTAGTCAGGAAGTCCTTCTACATGGCACACCTCATCATAAAAGGGTTCTTATCCAGGAAAAAAAAAGGTCATTGTTCCCCTCTACTCGTCACTCATTAGACCCAGTATAGAGACTCTTTTGGAATGTACCTCACAAGACATCTGCAGCAGCTGGAAAGGCCACAGAAGTACCTCACAAAGAGGATTACTGGCCTCAAACAAATGCCCTACACTGACTGCCTCAAAAAATTCTAGCTTTACTCCGTAGCATATTGCCTACTCCGAGGTGATCTCTGCCTAACATATAAAGCTATGTCAAACCCAGAGCTGTTGGACATGCTACACCTAAAGAAATCCCAATCCCTCTGAGCTACATGTTCTAGGGACCTAAACCTTGTTACCACAATAAACAGGACATGCTGGAGGGATAGATTCCTGTCCCAGAGACTTCCTATACTCTGGAACAAGCTACCCATCTATGTCAAGCAAAGTTCTTCATTAGCACTCTTCAAGAAAAATGTTGATGAGTGGATGGGAAATAGGAAATACACTCCAGGGATCACTTCTGTGTCTCCGCTGGGCAGTGGCACAGGAAAATAACTTTCTTGGGTGGCGTAAGCTATGGAACCTTGCTGACTAGGCTTACATAGGCCCTTGGGCCGATAGCCTAGTACCTACCTATGAACCTATGAACCTATATACCAACTGTAGTGATAATAATCCGAAGTGCGGTATATACCAACTGTAGTGGCAATAATCAGAAGTGCTGTATATGCCAACTGTAGTGGAATAATCAGAAGTGCTATATATACCAACCATAGTGGTAATAATCAGAAGTGCAGTATATACCAACTGCAGTGGTCATAATCAGAAGTGCAGTATATACCAACTGTAGTGGTAATAACCAGAAGTGCAGTATATACCAACTGTAGCGGTAATAACCAGAAGTGCAGTATATACCAATGGTAGTGCTAATAATGACCAAATAATTACATATATTTGAGTTTCAGACTTAATATTCTCAGAACTGCATGCTAACACAAATCCTATTATTCTAGTCGCTTTCAGAGTTTATAAGAGAATATTTAAAATCTGACCCTATTTTTGGGCCTTTGTTTCCCCATTATCTTAGGCTTTGTTCAGATTTCTTGCATTGGTTGAGAGGTATGATGATAGTTGGATGATAATTTTAAATTCGACTTGCATATACAAAATTGCATAAAAATCACCAAAACTAGGAATGCTTATAGAGCCAAAAATTTTCTCACTAATGAAACTAAAACTACACTTGTTACTACTTACTACCTCCCTTACTACATTATGACACCATTGTCCTTACTCACTTCCATGAATTGCAAAAAGCAAAACTTGAAGTGGCGAAGTCTGCAGCAATACTCCTTATAGAAACTCTCACTGTATAGCTCTAAAAAGCCTAAATCGGTTAGAGAACATCATCAACTAACTTACACAAGGATTTTCAACATCTATATATTAACTGTTATCCATCTGCTTGTTCGGTACTAAATATCATTCTACACCATTATGTTGTCACTTGGTCAATACGATACAATGACCAAAAGTTCCTCTCTGTTCACATCCCTATCAAATCTGCTCGGCATGGTCCATACTAGTACCATGTTGCTAAGGTATGGAGTTCCTTACCTATATATTTCAGGTCAATACCCTCCCTCAAATCCTTTAAAACCATACTGAAATACTTCCTAGCCAAAACTTGGCTCTGTTCTTGCTCAAACCCATGATAAACTATATCTCTAAATATGAGCAATTGCCTATTCATACCTTATACCTCCTTACTCCCCCTTCATCATTTACTTCCTTACTTCAATGAATTTCTCTCCCTTGGTTCTCTTATCTGAATATGCAATAACCCTGTGTTTTCTCCCACTTCATGTTGTAATTCCTATTTGTGTTATACTAACTTACCTTTAATTTCTCTAAACTGGCTAAATTTCTCTAAATATTAAATCATTGTCATCTAAGTTGTATCTATGCTTAACCAATGCTTTTACGTTATCTCTAATTTGGTGTAACTGTAGATTGCTTAATTGTTTACTTATTACATTATTATTGAGGATTGTAAAATGATTGTTCTTAAAATGTTTTTGTAATATTTTGGACCTTTTTTCACTGGGCCTCCCACTGAAAATGGGCATCTACCCATTCCAACTTTCTTGGTAATCAAATGTCAATAAATAAATAGATACATTTAAGGAGACATTTGTTTTCAAAGAAATAGAAGATCAAAGAGCATTGAATCTTTCAATGTTGAGATACAGATCTCTATAGAGGAGTCTATAAAAAACATAGAATAGGGGAAGGGTTGGCAGTTTATCATAATAACTAGGATTTCTGCAGTTATTGATCTTTTAGTTAGGAACCTCTGAGATCTCTTCAGTTGAACAATATGTTCAGACAAATGCATGCCGAAAGAATGATTATACACAATAATGCGTCTGATGAAATATAAGTAAATGGGAAATGAGGCTTCTTTGGATCTAGTCAAGATGCATTTAGAAATTAGATGGACCATATAGAAGGTTTTCCTAACTACTGAGGTGACATGATGGTCAAAAGATAAGGAATTATCAACACAATACCTAGATTTTTGATAGCAATTATCAACACAAGTACCTAGATTTTTATAGCAACATTTGATTGGAGAGATATGTCATCTCTATAACACTAGAAAAACTTTTGCTTACCAAAATTATCTATCGTACATTTCTCATGCTTAATTTGAGAAAATTGTCCTTCAGGTATCAAGATACACTGGAAGTTCTATCCCTTATATGGTATCTTATAAACTTTTGAAGGATGATCTCTGTCTCACTTACCACACCATTAGATTTCCAATTGTCCTGAACCTCCTTTTTCTCTGCAAGTCCAATGTCTTCACCAATACTAGAACCAGGTACCTAAATCCTCACCAACAGACAAACAAAACATGTTGGAAGGACAGGCTTATAGCAACATGTCTCCCAAACCTTGAGAATAAACTTTCCCTGTGTATTAAGCAGTGCAACTTTGTATCTTCTTATAAACATAAATGAGATGGGGGTACTGGCAATACATGAATGATCATAAGACTGAATGGCCTTGAAATATCTACAAATGTATGAATCCATGGATATTCATACTATCTGCCTCTTGAGGAATCTGTATGCAGAACAAAAAATAACTGAACTGAATATGGAATAACAACAAAGCTGAGTTTTGTCATCCTACTTACTTACTTTATCTACTGAATCTTTATATACAGAATACATCATGCAGATTGCTGTGTTAGACAGGCTAGATGTTATGCAGATGATACGTCCCTGATGGCTGAAAGTGAGGAAGAGTTGAAGGGTTCCTATTATATAATCAAAGACACAATCCTTTGAATGCATCTTGACTGAACTTTAAAGCATGAAACAGCAAAATAGCAAAATGGCATATAAACAATTTCTTTCCCTGGGAAAGAAATCGCTTGGCCTCTTTTGTTACTTTGCCATTTTCATTACTGTAGTGCCATCTCGGAGTTGGTATATTTAAGTAGGGGAGTGTGGGGGGGGGGTGCTGAAGCCCCCCACTTTATGTAATGTTTTGAAGTTTTTATTTTTATTTTATTTTATTTTTTTGTAGAACAGCAAAAAAATCGCTGTTCTGAGTGTTCGGGATTGTAAGCCTTCGCTTACATGGGGTTGATAAATCAGCATTCGCTTTTTTAATCATTTGCTGATTTAATATAGACCTGAGTTGAAGAGGCTATGGATGAAGGTGAAAGGAGAAAGCACAAAAGCTGACTTTCTGTTCAACGTAAAAAAAATATTACTTCATCTTCTTCTATCAATTCTTTTTAAATAGTAATGGAAGTAGTGAATACATTAACATTTGTTTTTCATGGGGCAAACCACAACATTCCCCAAACATTAACATTCTAACTTGATTCGTTTCTTTGCTGCATTGTAACTTGAACTATGAATCTACAGTCACTGAACTATTGCTTCATAATCTGAACTTTTGAAAACCAGCATTTGATGAGTGCAGATTCAGTCAAATACTTTCCAATGAGCAGCTATAGACAAGTTAGACATTCTGGCTTGCTGTCCGAGTTGGTACTTTTAGAGCTTTGATGAATGATTTCTCAACCTGAGTTGAAAAAGAAGAGTGTTATCATTTTTATAAAAACAGAACAAGGTTTATGGAAACATATTTATTCAATGTCTAACACAGTGTGCAATCCATATGAATGTTGCACCTTTAAATAAGATTCTGGTTGCTGTTACAAACATTTAAAGCATCCTATTTTATATATACTTAAAACAGTAATAAGCATTGCAGGCAGCCATCGTTTACATTATGTTCAAATATTTGCTTGTTTTGCATTGTTAGTACCACAAAACCAGTAACAATAACATGACCTTCTTTTTCATTTGTATAATCTTTATCCATTGCTCTTATAAACCAACATTTACCATAGCTGTTTACAATATACATTAAAGCCAGATAACTATTTATAAAGAATGAAATATGTTATTCTGACCAGTTTCAATACCTGTGTTTCAAATTTCCTGTCTGTGAACCCTATCAATCATTGTCAAACATACACTGAAAAATACATTATTATTGAGTGAATAGCTAATGAAAAATAAACTATAAGCTAGCAAAAGCCTTACAAAAGCCTTGTATGGTATGTCCATGATATTCAGCAACTCAACATGTGTACTGATAATGATTCAATTGTTTTCAACACAACCTTAAATTTTCTTTTTACAGCACCACTGGCAGCTAAGATTGGGCAATACAAGATACTTGGGTATAACTGGTTTGGTCAGCAAGAAAATGTTGGGCAGGATTCACGAAGCCTCCATGTAAGAGTTACAAGGCTTACACGGAGGCTGCAGTTAAACGATGTGACATCAGCATGTCATGCATATGCATGACGGCATGCTGAATCACACCTAAGGCTTACACGGTCTGTGGAAGACAGTAGGGGGCGTGTCCGTAGGCAGAGCCCTGCAAGCGGACACGCCCTCAAAAGAGTAAAAGTGCCTAAAGTAAACCCCCACGACAGAGTACTTGGAAATGTGAATGAACACAACACAACACATGCCCCCACAGACTATGAACATAAAATTATATAAATGAACATATTTTTTTTAAATTGTAAAGATGTTTGCTCGTGAGTGCACTCGTTTGCGCGGGCGTGCCCGTAGCTCAGACACAGTTAGCAGTAAGTGTAAAAGAATATAAGAACTAACTATGCAAAGTAAGCCAAAAAGCAATAGCTGGCTAAAGAGCAGGCAGTCATGGTTCGAGCCCCCACAACATCAATTTTTATTTTTAGTGAAATAAGCACGAAACAAGTCCCTGACATATATGTACACATATAAAATTATATTTTATGTAAAATGTAATGAAATGGGCCATTTACTTTGAAGAAATGTGAGATAACAAAATAATAAAAGATGCCAGATGTGCCTATAGTTGAGCTACAGTTTAACAAGTTGAGTGCATCTGCCCGTAGGTGAGCAGTGGTTTAACAGGTGTAAAATGAGTGCCCGAAGGTGAGCAGTGGTTTAACAGGTGTAAAATGAGTGCCTGTAGGTGAGCAGTGGTTTAACATGCTGAAACTGTGTGCCCCTAGCTGAGCTGAGCGTAATATGCATGCTGACAGCCAAATGAAGTGTAAACCAGTGTAACCTGTTTGCGCTGAGCTGCGCACCGTGGCAACAAGCTAACCGATGGGCAACGTTGAGCAAGCTGTAACAAAACTGCCTTTACACAGACACACCTCCTAGCCTGTCTAGACAGTCATAAAATATAAAAAGCAGTGGCCAGGTTTGAACCCAGGATACCATGCACCATAGTCAAGATACTGAACCACTAGGCCATGACAGCTGTACTTAGGAATGCAGTAATAGCAAATATATAGGAATGAATAGAAAGAGGAGCATGACAAAGCAGGTTTTGTGAAGCTGATACAATTCCAAAATGGCCAATCACAGATAAGTGCGGGAAAAACAGCATATATAAGCCCCATAGGTGGGAATACACAGCATAACCGATTGTAGAACTAACTTGCAGTCAGAATGTCAGGAATAGGTGAGGGTAGTTGCTTTCGAGCACAAAGGTGGGGCATTGAGGAGTCCAAATATATGGTTTGGCTCCTTGTCCACAGTCATGAGGCCCAACTCATGCAGGGCCAGGTCCTGTGGGGAGCATATAGGGCTGA
Organism: Protopterus annectens; assembly: GCF_019279795.1. Lineage (NCBI taxonomy): Eukaryota > Metazoa > Chordata > Ceratodontiformes > Protopteridae > Protopterus > Protopterus annectens. The sequence goes on along the minus strand of NC_056743.1, from coordinate 1,623,781,693 downwards.
GGCGTGGAACTGGTTGGTTCATGTTCTTACCAGTGCTACAGGGATTCCAAGGACTGGTGAGCAGGTCCATCACCACCATGCAGACCTGAAGAGACGCAAGCAGGACCAACTGAACCTTTGGATCCAGGAGGCCCGGCAAATGCCCAATGCCCCACTACTGAGTAAGTTACATCTAATTATGTATGTAAGAAATTAACCTAGATGATATTATGGAGATGTGTATTCCAATATTACTTTATTTATATTACAGCTGCAGGTGTCCGTTCTGTGAACCGCAGAGCCTATGGCGATAGGCTGGTGCGGTTGTGCCATCAGGCAGGTCACTAATCCTCTCCCTGTAACTGTAAATAAATATAAAAGTATGACAGTTAGCAAAAGAGTGCAGTGTAGTCACTAAGTAATAAATGTGCAAGTAACAGTGTAAGAGTGTTTGCAAGTATTGCTTGATTACAAAAGTGTGTTGCAGTCTGTAATCCAAACAGAAAAATGAAAATGTCTGAAATAAAGTCTGAAATAAAGATGCCCCACCTGTAATATAATAGTACACAACCTGCAGCAGGCTGAAAAGTACAGATGCAGAAGATGAGCAAAACACATGTGTGAAATATATCCATGTTGAAATACTGAAACATGACAGAAGTGAGACTGTTGGAAAGGATTGTAATAACTACAGGTAAAACATGTCAATAAAACCTAGAAGTAAGTACCATCCTGAATTGTAAAAATAAAACAAGTGAGAAAGTGTTAGAAAGAGTTATGAATCCACCAATAAAGTAGTAATAACTCCTGAATAAAGTATACTGCAGTCAGTACAGAATGAAATTAAATAAATGTGACAAGCAGAACCAAACTGCGAAATGTGTTCAAAATGTTCCTGCAGCTGGAATGTGTATCCCAAAATCTGGATATGTTGCTCTCAGTCTGTAATATGCAGATAGCATGATTGTCTGAAATACCAAACATCCACAGTTGTCTATAGCTATATAAAGCAAATGGAGCAGGATGATGTAGCTGAACAGAGCCAGATATGAACATGTATGAATAAAAATGGAAATGTATATTGATGTAGCAGTAACATTCCTATCACCAACTTGAAGTAGTTATCACATAGGAAACTGTAGGTAGAACTGTAGTGTGTATATATCTGCAGCTATTAGAAATGTACAGCATATGTATTGGTATTTGAAGGTGTTAATTATATTTTCTTCACCCTACCCTATAACCACATATAATCCATTCCACGTGAAATTGGTATGTGCAATCACAATTAACACCCCTGGACATTTGTCCTTTTGGGTCATACATATTTGCATGTACATTGATGCATCTGCCCTGTTTATACATCCAAACCTGATGGCCTGTTGCCATCAATCAACCCTGCATGTTGTTGGACTGTGTATTGCTGTTCAAATTATGCATGTGTTATGCTCGCTGTTTAATGGTGTGAATATCTGGGTGTTTGGTTAATGGGAATACTAATGCATGCTGTTACAACTAATTGCGAATGGTATTGTATGTTACTAACCCAAACTGTCATGACATAATGCAAAACATAGGACGACAGGGAAGGTGGGTTCCAGCAGACCCACCTCTCCCACCTCAGCTGGCGAGTGCACCTGGCAGTAGTGCCCAGTCCAGACCCTCCTCCGGTGGCCCTGTGCCACCTGCAGGTAGAAGCACTGCAGGGGATGGGGCTCGTCCCCCCTCTGCATGTGTGGCCGGAGGAGAACCACCACTCACCCTCCGTAGCGTCTGGACTGTGCTGCGTAGGGAGATCCAGGAAGCTGTTCTTGGGCCCCTACGCCAGCTTGAGGCACAGGTGGCACAACTAACGGGCATGCCTGCTGCCCAGCCTACACAGCCCCCAGCACAGGCCCATCCTGGGCAGTGAAGGCACAGTGGCAACTGCCCATGGGTGGGGATATCAGTTCCACTGTTGCCATCTGTGGGCTCATGGGCTCTGGATATCCAAACATCCATCCCCATCAATTGTGTAATCCCCCCCAGACATGTCATACACCGCCCCTGTATGCGTCTTGTTTGTCTTGTCTGTTGACCTACCCAACCTACCTCCCCAGCTATACCGACTTCCTTTACCTGACATACCACTCTCACCTGAAAAAAAAAAAAAAAAGGGCACTCTGTACCCACAAAAAAATTATGCCCCATACATAGCTGCCCATTTTGCACACATGTCTGCTGGACATGGAAACTGTCAATTACAATTGGCTGTACAACAAGTATTATTGTTGTCCTTACACCTCTCTCAGGGGTGGAAGGTTTCAAATCTCACACCAAATTACAAACATATGCACAGCTGTTGCTGATGAAGAAATGGGCAGCTATGGGCCTTACCTACATCCCTCCTGCAAAACCCAAGCATGTTTCCCTACTGTCTTACCCTCTTTGTGACCCCTTTTTCACCACTTTCCTGTCTCCCCATTTTCATTTCTTTCAAAGAAAATAGCGTGGGTGTGCGCACGAGTAAGCACTTTTAAGTGGCTGTAAGCGGGTGTGCGCGGAGCTGAACACCAGTGCGCATGCGTGAGCTCCACGCAAACCAGCGCTAACCCGGTTACAACTGCTTAAAAGTGCCTTAGTCACTCTGAATGACAGGTCCTGTAGTCTGCTCAAAGGCAAAATAAAATCCCACTGTCAGTCCCGAACCCAGGACCTTGGAAACAGTAGTCTGCATGACTTACCACTAAGCCATGACTGTTATATAAGAACATTGTGCTACAATAAATATATCATGTAATAGTAGGAATGAATGTAAAGGGAATATAGGATGTGTAGTACACAAAGCATGTCATGTATATTTACTGTCAAATCTAGTGAATTTCTATAATAGTAGTGTGTGAACAGAAACAGCCATGCTAGTTGGTAGCTAGTAAGTAATAATGTCACTGTAGCACCTTGCAAGCCACACACATACTCACAGCAGGATAATCACTGCCCATACCCCACAACCTGTTACAGGAACACATCCGGACCAACTAATAAAATATGTGGAGCAAAGGGCCAAAACCAGGGACACATTCCAAATAATGTTACAACAAACTTAGACAGTTCAGAGAGTAACAGGTTCTGCATTTTGTTGGATGTTTGGAAGGGTATGAAGTCTGAAACTTAAATGTTTGTCACTATATTCTGACTTGAGCCCAGAGTGATTTGCCAGAATGAGCTGTGCATGAGATATTGACCAAAATATGAGGCAGAAATGTGGACAACCTGCAAATATCTGTACACTTGAGAGGTCTGACACTGCCATATTTGAATAATTAAGAGCCTAGACATAGCAACAGTGACTGAGTTACAGGGATGCCCCACAGACTCCATGTGAAATGTACAAACAGTAGGCAGAAAGGTGTTACAACACATGCAATGGTAACTATGAAGTCCTGAAAGTATGCACCACTTGTACGGCAGAAATAGTGTAGTAATACATATGCTCATGCTATCCCACAGTCACAACTGCAGAATAGCAGACAATTTAATGTGTGTACCCCACTGATATGTACCATTCCATGAGGCAGATAACAGATGCACCTGAGAGTCTCTGGGGCCTGCTCAGCAGCATACTCAAATACCCTAATAGATGTCAAGGCCCACACCATGGCCAGACCACACTGCATGCTGTAACACCCTAGCAGATATAGCAAGCATTCCAAGGTGTGAATGTACATGGAAAATAGGAAAGCCACAGCAGCACACTACAGTTAAGACACCTAGCAGGCATACAAGTAGTGACTGTAAAGGGCAAATATTGAAGCCATAGCAACAAAGTGCAAGAGACACTGCTATACACCAGTTACACCACATGTCCCACAGGAAAGCACACACACCCACATTAACAGTAGTAGTAGTCTTAAGTGTCAGTGTACCTACACACTTAGTACAGGAAACTGAAGAAATGAATGGAAAAATGTTAATCTACAACACAGCCAGAAATATGAGAGAGATACTAACCTTTACACACACAGAACAGTGTCCACAGCATACCAGCATGGTCTTTGCCCTTAAAATCTGAAAGGGCTATGCCTATCTCACATACCTTTTTATAGCACTGTTCTGAAATCACAGTGAGAACTGCAATCAGTACACAACTGGCTGCATGCAATTAGCAAATGCTGGCTAACAATTGGTGCAGAGGCTATCACATGGACATATGCAGATACCTACAAAAGCATGCTGTACTCCCAGTCCACACATGCAATACTTTCATTGCACCCTGTGGAGGTAGTGAGAGACAGAGAGAGAGAGAGAGAGAGAGAGAGAGAGAGAGAGAGAGAGAAACATAATTAAACATACACAAACAAAACTGGTCAGCAACAGCCACCTGAAAGCTGGCAACTGGCAAGTGGAGCAGCAGGACACAAAACCAGATGGCAACACAAGCAGCTGTGACAAACACAGGTAATGTAAAGTAATACTATAAAAGTCTACATACTGTGAACCCTCCATATGTGTCATTGGTCTGTATCCATATGTATATGAAGATGTGCAAAGGGCAGGGGACATACAGCAACTATCAGTGAAGGCTGTACATACATTTGTATGTGAGAGCATCTATGTGCACATATCAATGTAGGTTGAATGTAGGTTGTAGTGCAATGTACAAAGTAGGTTTCACAGTTATGTATGTTTAGCAGTATGTTAGTGTGTGTATACAGTATGGTAAACAAACATGTTGATATACCTATCTATCATATGGATACGTATGTATGTCAATATATCTATGTATGTATATATATATATATATATATATATATATATATATATATATATATATAATATGCATATATGTATACATACATAGAGAGAGATGTAGGAATACAAAAGACAGATGTAGATAGATAGAATATGTACAAACATATATATGTAATACACGCATACAGATATAGATATATGTAGATACATATACATAGACAGACAGATCTGACTATCTACAGGTATAACTGTATATGACGATCTCACACTCCCCCTGTCCCACCTCCTCTGTCACTCTCACCCCCTCTCTGTCACACCCCCCTCCCTCCATATCTATAGCAATATGTGTACATCAATATATATATGTGTATATAGATATATATATATATATATATATATATATATATATATATATATATATATATATATATATATATATATATATATATATATATATATATATATATATATATATATATATGTATATAGATATAGATATATATATATATATATATATATATATATATATATATATATATACATATATATATAGAGAGAGAGAGAGAGATGTATATATATTCTGAGTGAGGCACATGTGTACAGATGTATTGCAACAGGTGCCTGGTGACAAAGGCATGGAGTGAACACCAGTGTCAAAACTGGAGTACCATACCCCATTTCAAATCACCTACACCAGTAACCACCAGATATGTGATTGGCTGCCCACCACTGCATGTGTCAAGGGTGAACAGGGTCATAAATGTGTACAATAGTCCCCCCACTTATATTCACAGTGCCACACTATTCCTGGAATACCTGCACATGGTATGTGTCAGCAGACATGGTGTGTCAGCTACAGACATGTAGGTCAGTGTACCCTTCCACACCACATAATGGTTGCCATGGTATGTACCTCACATGACAGCTACAGATATGGAGAAGGATACAGTGACATGTACAACACTGCGACAATGCACTCAAACACATTACCAATGCACAGTGACTGACAACACCACAGAGTACACACATACTACCCACATAGAGGATACCACTCCTGGATGTCCATACTTAAGTCACACCCATGACAGATGTTCAACAACCATAGTAACACCTCACACCATCCACAACCTAAATGACTGCTGTGTGTCATCCGTGCCACTGCAATAGAGAGCACATGGTAGAGGTACAGGTTCCTACCCACAGATAAGACATACCCTGCAATAAACCACACAGTGTTAAAGCAAGACTCCCCATGAGTACATGTCACACATATCCCTGCTGAATGTTAGTCAGATAGGTAATATGCCATATGAGTCACCCTGTGTAACTGTTTGACAGCAGCAGGTACCATCACACCACATGTGTCACAATGGTCAGGGTAGCAGAACAGTATGCTGCTGTAGTCCCAGGGGCAATAGCATATTGTATAGTATTGTATTGTAATGTATTGCATTGTGTTGTATTGTATTGGTATGTAGAGGTGCCTCCTTCGTGGAGTGGAACCACTGCTGCTATGTGCCAGTGTACAGGTACATATCCTGTAGTCAGGCTAGTGTTACATAGCACTTCTATATGTGTGTTTAGCTCCTCTTGGAGTTCATGTAGCATGCAACCGGGGATACCATCAGGTCCCATTCATGTTGTGTATTCTGCTTTCCTGAGGGCGGCTCTCACCTGGACATCTGTGATGACAGGGAGGTTACAGTCAGCTGGGATAACTATGTCTTATTTTTGGGGAGAGGGAGGGGGGAAACCTGCACTGAACCTGTCTGCCACAATGTTGCCAATATCTGTGGTTTCAGTGAATTATTTGTTGTTGTGTACTAACTATGAGCATAGTGGAGGGTTCTGACCAGGTTGCTAACATAACTGAAGAAGGCCTTGTAGTTATCTGTAGTGTCCCTGTTGATTTCCCTCTCAAAGTTGCCCATGGATGTTTGTATGAGAGAAAATAGCTCCTTACTAGTGCTGATCAGACATGCCTTCCCTTTATGGAATTATGCTCTGTCTTGCAGTAGCTTCCATCTTTTGTAATACAATCTGTCTATGGCTGGAGTCCACCAGACAGGATGCTGTCCCTTTGTGGAGAGTGTCTTGGTCTTATATGGGATTGCATGATCCATGCATTCTCGGAGATGTCTGTAGAAATCATTTGTGAAGGGGTCAGCATTGTGGGTTGTGTCTTCCACTGGCCCAGTGGGCTGAAAGGATACCATGTCACTGTTACAAAGTGTAAAGTTTGCATTTGCAATGTTATTCACTATTGTCGTTTGTGCTGGTGGTGGAGGTGGGATATGTATATCCAGGGCAATTAGTTTGTGGTCAGCTCACAGTAGTTGATGATGTACCCCATACAGTACCTAGATACAAACACCCAGAGTGAGGAGGTGCTCTGGACCTGAATCAGTGTTCTGACTGCTGGGGTTTGGTAGTATGTCGTATGGAGTGTGCCAGGTACTGTTGCACAGTTGCTGGCTGAGCACTGATACCTGACCATTTACATGTGTATCCACCAATAGACAGACAGATACTATATATGTGAGATATGTTGTATCACAACAGTCGACTAGCATGTGTAGTATGTGTGCCAAATTCTGCTTACATATATTGCTGATATCATGTTATTTCCTTTTTCAGGAACATGGCTCACCCGCGAAATCTAGCTTACTCTGCAGCTGAGGATGAGGAGATACGCCAGAGCCTGGTGCGGGATTATGCAATACTCTTTTCCCGCACCAGCCAGAATCAGCAGGAGAGGGCTGCACTGTGGCAAGACCTGGTCCATCGGGTAAATGACATAGGCACTCATAATAGGACATATGAGCAGGTACGACATCACTGCAGTGATTTAATCAGAAATGTCCGTCAGCGTGCGTCGGATATCCACAGGCAACAGGTCGCCACAGGTGGTGGGGTGGCTACACATCCCCCACTCACCAGACTGGAGGGACTACTCATGAGTGTAGTGGCTCCAGCCTGCCAACAACAACAACTGCAGCAGACATGCATTATGATGTTGGCTGGAGCCACGCAGCAGCAAGACTATGAGCGTGCAGGTAATATGCCATATGTATAGTTGACTGTTGTATACACTGGTAATTAATGCATGTGTGAGGTGTGTCCTTAGTTTATAGCTGTCATCATAGTATTTAATGTGCAAGTGTGATATCCTCAATATCAGCAGCTGACCTGTGAAAGGCGACTGTTGTACTACTGACCTGTATCATACTCAGTAACAGTTGTGCCCACTGACATTAGTTTCCTCATTTCTGCAGGTCCCTCCGGTGTAACAGCAATGCAGCCTATCCATGCTGGTGAGTGTGTATAAACAATACCTTTAATAGTCTTGATAGTAATAGTAATATTAGGCTCACTGAGTAGTGCTCTGTGTATGCATGCAGGTGTGTCTGTGTCTGTGTGTTGATTTCTCGCATACTGAGTAGTGTACAACTGTGTGCAACTGTGCATGTGTGCACCTGTGCACCTGTGCACCTGTGCATGTGTGCATGTGTGCATGTCTGCATGTGTGCATGTGTGGACCTGTGCATGTGTGGATGTGTGCATCACTGGTAATATTGTGTAGACATTGTAAACTGTGTTTCCTGTTTCCCTCCCACAGATTCTGGTGCTGCTCTGGTGTCATGCAGCAGGGAACCTGAATCAGGTGCCATGGGTACTGATAATGATGACATTTGTGTAATGGCACAGGAAGGTATGCCAGGGTCCGTCATTTGTCAGCCAATTGACAGTACACAGCTGTCAACCGCATCAATGCGCACAGTTATCCTGCCAATACACCCTTTGTCACCAATGTCCCTAGGAGATGGACAGCATACAGTGGGCATTGACCAGGGTAATGTGGTATCTGTGGCACATACATCCCCACACAGCAGCCATGGGCATGGCCCTGAGATGGTACCACACAGACAGATGTCCAGGGGTTCTCGTGGGAGCATCCGTGGGCGTACTGCCCCTGTCAGATGTGCCCACAGAGATCTTACAACCTCAGCTATGTTTCGGACTGTCATACAGGCACAGTCACGTATGGAACGGTACACCAGACAGGGTCTGAGGGAGCTGACAGCATGTTGCACAGCCGTGACTGACAGTATGCGTGACATTGCGGTTGCCATCCGTAATTTCACCGATGTCATAGACAGACATTGTGGGGACATATTAGACCGGTTCCACAACTACATGTCCATGAGCCAGGGCGATGGTGGACGGTTGAGATGTCGATGTGGGCGTATGCCAAAAACAGCAGCAGCTGTCAGTCATCACAGACGACAACAGGGCCACAGCCGCCCCCATAGTGCCAGCAGCAGCCCCAGCAATGCTGGGTCTGTGCTGTCATCAGACCGCCCCAGGAGATCACGTGCACGTGGCTCTGGCCAGGCCCGACAGGGATCTGTGTCCAGTCAACGAACACCTGCTTCTGATGACAGTATCCAGTCTGGGTTGGTACTGGATACGGTCCGTAGCACCCCTGCAAGGTACAGGTACTGTGTCCGTGGCCAGAGACACTGATCTGTATGACCTGGCAGGTACAGTCTGTGGCTGTCCACAAACACCAGTATATGGCAGCCATGAGGTGGAACTGTGTGCATCCATACACACATGCGAATTGACAACACCTAGGACTACCGCATACATGCACACACTGCATCAACATTACCCCACCTTGTACTGCTGTCCCTCACCAACACACATACACATACATGTCAATTGGTGGTATCAGTGGCTGACTCAGGCATACCAAGTTCACACCCTGCGCATATGATGAAACTGTGCCACCTCCTGCAATCTGTAACATCGGTGCAGGTACATGTTAACATGTTGCTGATGCACAGGGTGACTACATAGACGCGTAGTAATAGTATCATGTTGTTAACAGTACTGTGTGCTGAAATAATTGTGGGTATATCACAGCATGCCTGATGCAGTAAGGGTATGATTGTCATGTACTGTTGTCTACACCCATGGTAAGTACCATAGTGTATCATCTGCACATGTTGGCATACTGGTGGTAAGGATGTCAACAGAAGGCTAGATACATAGGTAGCACAGGGGATAAGGTAATGAAAGTATTAATACGCAATGATGGACATGTAAACTGCAAGTGGCATGCTGCCTACACTGGACTCTGCAATGCGGATGTTTGAGGATATTGATATGTGTGCAGTACTACACGACTGGTACAGGACACACAGGAGCATCCTAGCACTGCTAGCTCACATTTCATACCATGCTAGACAGCCCCAACACACAGAACTAACTGCCACAGGAGGGAGAGTCCCCATACATGTCAGGGATACTGTGGTGGCAGGCCAGGTAGCATACATCCTTCTAAGTATGGAACTACTGAGTGAAGGCTCAGTGTCTGTTATTTGACATGTGTATTACTGCAGGTATGAGCACATGGGTTTCCATCCAGTTACTGTACATCCTGACGGTACATGGTCTGTACACTTGTGTGTGCTGAGACTGGACCCTAGCCATCTGCCTTGTGTATTTCCATGTACATGTGCATAGTGCCTGCATATTTGCAGTGTTACCTACTGGAAGTGGTACAGCTTGTTTGTTGTACAATGGACTACATGCAGCCCTGCTTACTGTAGCTTTGTTTGCATGCATGTTTGCTTACAGTTACCCTGGAATACTGATCCCACCTGCAATGCAGAGTTACAGAGCTTCTGTGGACTCCTAGTGACATCTGCATAGCTAACTATATGTATGTCCATGTCTCACTTGACAGAACGTCACTGTTTGTCCTGTTCACATGTACGGTGCCTGTGACACATTGCATATGACTTACCTGGCATTTGTCCACGTGAGCAGTCATATATGCCACTGCTAACTAATCACAGGCACTACACCCTCACATACTCACCTTCTGTTGAACCACCTGTTTCGCTAGGGACGGCTTGCATCTGTCACCCCTGGGCTTTTGGATATTGGCAAAGGCTCTTGCTACCCCCATAGTGCCTTTGTTAGGCAAGGCTCAAAAGAAAAACCCACCTCCATAGGTATCACAAGGGATAAGAAGCTAAGAGTAATGCTACTCAATGCCAGAAGTCTAAACCTCAAGATGCACGCACTCGAAACTCTCCTTAGCATGGGGAACATCGATATCTGTGCAGTAACAGATACCTGGTTCAGGGCTACCGAGAGCACCCCAGCACTACCAGGTTATACCTCATACCATGCTTTTCAGCCCCAAAACTTGGTCCAAACCATAAAAGGAGGGGGAGTATCGATAATCATCAAAGATACCCACACCTCCAGGTTGGTGGCAAAGCACCAAGCATCACAGACTATCCATGTGCAACTAACAGTGGGTAAAACTGCCTTCCAGGTTATAGCCTGCTACAGACCACCCTCCCAAACCCATGAACCGCACTCAGCCTTCCTGAGAACAGTGGAAAATATGAAGGTCTCACCAAACACCATTATATTGGGTGACTTCAACTACCCAAACATAGACTGGGAGCATGACTCTAGCTCCAACACCCTAGCCCAAAGATTCCTAGAATTTATGAACTCAAATGCTATGGAACAACTTGTTACCACTCCCACAAGAGGGGAAAACATACTGGACCTGATCATCACCAACATGGGGACTCTATGCTCCAGACCAGAAGTGTATCCCTCACTGGTAAGATCAGACCATAAACTAATCTCACTGGATATTCACATCCCGACCCCACCCCCTGCCCAGAAAATCACAGTGAACAACTTCTCTAAAGCAAATTCACACTCCTCAAAACCGAGGTGGAAACCTTCAAAGCCCCCGGGTCTGTGGAAAATATGGCCCAGACTGCAGATTCCTCTATAAATGCATTCTATGGACACCTTCAGGAATGCATGGATCATGCAATCCCAAATAATACCAAGACCCAATCCTCCAAAGGCAGACGTCCTGTCTGGTGGACCCCAGACATAAGCAAACTATACAATAGAAGGAGGAAGCTACTAAATGATACAGCAAATTCCCAAAAAGGGAAGGCATCACTGATCAGTATTAGCAAAAACTACGGGCACTCATAAAATTGTCTAAGGCCAGCTTCGATAGAAAATTGCACAGGACACTAAGGATAATCACAAGGCTTTCTTTAGTTATGTTAGGAACCTGGGTGGTAATTCCCAGATATGAAAAATAAAAGGCAGCTGTTGCAAGACAAAAGCGACGCTTGGTAGATGGTAAATCCTTTATAAGCAGAAAACTCCAAATCCAGAAAAAATACAGACAATGTTCATCCAAGATAAAGCAGTGCAAGCAAACACAGCAGTATTAAGCGCTTTTGTCTGGTAGATGACTTCCTCAGAATACAAAAATACTGCAATTAGCCCCTGTTTAAATACATTGCTTACCCAATCAGAAATAACTGACATCATTTCCCCCATTAACAAGGCTGCAAATACTTAATACAAGCCAAATATAAAACAATAATACATGTAAAAGTTTAAAACATCCCTAAACAGTGTATATAACTAAATGAAAAACATAGATTTTAATTTCAATAGAGAAGATAAAGAAATTCTATCATTTAACCCAGGAGCATGATAGGCATCAAGCCTAATTTGCCATTTGAGTTCTACAAACTCCAAATACTCATTCAAGGGTCCCCCATGAGGTCCCAGATCTACCTGTTCCAATATAAAGAACAGGAAGGAATGGGTAGGTTCACTAACCAAATGTTTATATAATGCATTCTTTTCATTTTTATTCCTGATATCATATAAATGTTGATAAATCCTTAACCTTAGGGCATTCTTAGTTTTACCTACATAGAAACTTGCACAGAATCTACACAAGGCCAAATACACAACCCCTTTAGTGTAACAGTACATCCTTTTTGAACTGGAAATATATCCAAAATTTTTGAGCTTGATTTTTTTCTCTGTCCATAACATAAGGGCATTGGGCACACCTCCCACACTTAAAAGTACCACCATTGTGGGTGTCAAATTTTGCTTTTCAAACAATCCTTTAAGGGAAGTATCTCTTTTGTAAACCACTTGCGGTTCAATACCAAATTTCCCTGATAATTCAGGGTCAACATCAAATATTTTCCAATATTTGGAAATAATGTTTTTAATGTCATAAAAATTGGATGTATAAGTAAGAATAAGCACCCGTCCAAAATTTAAAGGTTTACAGTCATTATGACTTTTGGTGGACACCTGCCCTAGTAGTGCAAGAAAATGACCATTCATTCTTTTAGTCTTAACTTCATTAAAAATATCTATGACAAAGGTTTCAGGGAACCCCCTCTTACAAAACATGTTTTTTAATATTTCACATTCACTAAGAAAATCCGCAAAATCAGACACCATTCTGGCCAGTATTACATATTGGCCCTTAACTAGGGCTTTTTTCTGGTGCAATGGGTGTGCGCTTGTATAATGCAATAGTGTATTTGAATAGGTAGGTTTCCTATATAGTTGTGAAACAAAACAATTGTGTTCAAAGTCTTTCTTGATGGTAACATCTAAGTAATTAATCAGTTCTACATTGCTATTCATAGTAAACTTAAGAAAACTTGTAGTTCTGTTAATATAGGTGAAGAACCTCTTCAGGTCGTCCTCACTATCTTTCCAGAATAGGACTATATCATCTAGGTATCGCCCATACAATACCCATGAAGTCCTAAATTCCGAGTTGGTAACAAACAGGCCCTCCCATTGTGCCAAGACAATGTTGGCAAACACTGGAGCACAGCACACACCCACTGCAACACCCTGTTTTTGCTTAAAAAGATGCCCTTCAAAGGTCACAAAAGTATTCTCTAATATTATTTCCATAGATGTTCGTAAAGTCAGAATGGTGTTATGATTAAGTGTTGAATTGGCACATAAATAGTCATAATACCATTCAAGGCCAATTTGATGTGGAATAACTGAAAAGAGATCACAAACATCAATAGTGACTAATATGTTACTATCAAAAAACATGTCCTGTTTAACTTTAGTAAGAAAGTCCCATGAGTCCCTAATCACAAGACTACGTGAATCTAGAATGTTTTTCGTCATATTGTCAATGAACTTAGCAATACTATAAGTTTTTGATGCTTTTGCATCCACAATTGGTCTTAATGGTGGGTTTTCTAAGGATTTGTGAACTTTTGGTATGCCAAAAATTGTGGGTATTTTTGGATGGCTTATAAGCATATAATTATAGGTTTCTAAGGTAATTTGCCCATTTAATAATAGCTGTTCCAATTCCAGGTCAATATTACGATATGCTATATTAATCTCATTTCTTGACACCTCAAGATAGACATCACTATACAAAAGTTCCATCATCTTGCTATTATAATTAACCACATTCATAATTACCATGCCCCAAACCTTTATCAGGTTTCATTATTCTTATGTCACGATGCTCTAAAATTTCACTTAGAAGTTTTCTCTCATCAGAGTCCAAGTTAGCTTGACCAGGTTTTTTATACTTGTTCACTAATAAGTTCCTGATATCAGCTTCACATAGATTCTCAAGCAGCTGTACTAGGGGGTGTGATGGGGGTAAAAAAACACTAGGCCTACGTGTATCCAAATGGCCAGTACTAGTATTGTTATCGTGAAAATGTAAGGCCAAATTAAGTTTTCTTGTAAATAATTTAAGTTGTAGAATAGAGTCAGTAAGCATCCATTCATTAATAGGAACAAAATTAAAGCCCTTGGATAATAACTCGGCCCACCTGGTGTCAACTCTGACCTGGCTGTAGTTATAAATGTTAAAATCACAGTTATTGTTGCTAATAACATTAAGTACCAGGCCACTATTATTATCGTTGTCAAAATTGTTGTCAGGGTTTATTTCCTGTATCAACCCCATCTCCCCCTCCAGGAACCCATCCCAGGGTTGTTGCCATTCCTGTAGTAATCCTGCCTCCCCTGTCTCTGGTTCTGTAACCTCTCTGACCTCCGTAAAGGAGGCTGCTCTAAAGGGGAAACATTTCCACTATTGCTTTGTGCATGCTCTTCAATTTCATTATCCTCAGTACAAGAGATGTTATTAACAGAAAAACTTTGTTGTCCCCTCGGTGGATCTGGATATGCTCTACCATTCTCATAATCCATCTTATCCCTTAATAATTTCCTTTCCTTCCTAGTCTTTAATTCAGTTAGTTCAGTGTCAACATGATTAAACACAGCATTAAAGTTATTACGTTTCATTTCAAACAACAAGTCATTTTTAATGCTTAAATCTAAAGTATAAATCTCACTTAATAACAATGACATTTTACGATTGTTATCAGATATCAAAATTTGAAGCAATTCACACCCTTGCCTGTTAAAAAATTGTAGGAGTTCTTTATGAAGGTGTGAGTCCTTTCCCAGTCAGTGGAAATTTCCATGAACATGAGCTTAGGCACCTGCTCTCTTTTAGTACACTCAGTTAAATATTCATTTTCCAGTTGCAATGTTTTATATTTCAGAAGTAGCCCTCTAAAACTGGAAATTTGTTGATCCAATGTACCTGGGTTAACATGATTATTACGAGAGTTAGAAACTCGATTAAAACCAGTTTTGGTTTTAAGCCATTGCTCAACCGATACATTAAAAGTCACTTCCTGCCTATCGACAGAAACGTTCTGAGCCTGTGTGTTACAGCTAAAACCATTGGTGCTACCATGAACTAAGTCAGCTTCCTGGTTGCTGTGAAAGCCCGTTCTTTGGGCTAGTGTAATAAGCAAATCACTAGTCTCGGAGCCCTGTGAATTAGTAATGTCATTCAACCCTAAATAAAGAGGGTTAGACATTAATTTGTCCACTTTTTTAGATAAATCTAAAACTGTTGCAGTTAGAGTGGATACAGATCTAAGTAGAGTCTGCAGTTCTGCATTGCCAGTGTCACGCATCTGCTCGCCTCCATCCATGACAACAAACAAGGAAAACAGGTAGAGTCTTACAAACAATGAAAAATAAAAGGCAGCTGTTGCAAGACAAAAGCGACGCTTGGTAGATGGTAAATCCTTTATAAGCAGAAAACTCCAAATCCAGAAAAAATAAAGACAATGTTCATCCAAGATAAAGCAGTGCAAGCAAACACAGCAGTATTAAGTGCTTTCGTCTGGTAGATGACTTCCTCAGAATACAAAAATACTGCAATTAGCACCTGTTTAAATACATTGCTTACCCAATCAGAAATAATCGACATCATTTCCCCCATTAACAAGGCTGCAAATACTTAATACAAACCAAATATAAAACAATAGTACATGTACATGGAAGGGTTCCTGGAGGGGGAGATGGGGTTCATACAGGAGATAAACCCTGACAACAATTTTGACAACGATAATAATAGTGGCCTGGTACTTAATGTTATTAGCAACAATAACTGTGATTTTAACATTTATAACTACAGCCAGGTCAGAGTTGACACCAGGTGTGCCGAGTTATTATCAAAGGGCTTTCATTTTGTTCCTATTAAGGAAGGGACGCTTACTGACTCTATTCTACAACTTAAATTATTTACAAGAAAACTTAATTTGGCCTTACATTTTCACGATAACAATACTAGTACTGGCCATTTGGATACACGTAGAACTAGTATTTTTTTACCCCCATCACACCCCCTAGTACAGCTGTTTGAGAATCTATGTGAAGCTGATATCAGGAACTTATTAGTGAACAAGTATAAAAAACCTGGTCAAGCTAACTTGGACTCTGATGAGTGAAAACTTCTAAGTGAAACTTTAGAGCATTGTGACATGAGAATAATGAAACCTGATAAAGGTGGGGGCATGGTAATTGTGAATGTGGTTGATTATAATAGCAAGATGATGGAACTTTTGTATAGTGATGTCTATCTTGAGGTGTCAAGAAATGAGATTAATATAGCATATTGTAATATTGAGCTGGAATTGGAACAGCTATTATTAAATGGGCAAATTACCTTAGAAACCTATAATTATATGCTTATAAGCCATCCAAAAATACCCACAATTTTTGGCATACCAAAAATTCACAAATCCTTAGAAAACCCACCATTAAGACCAATTGTGGATGCAAAAGCCACAAAAACTTATAGTATTGCTAAGTTCATTGACAATATGACGAAAAACATTCTAGATTCACGTAGTCTTGTGATTAGGGACTCATGGGACTTTCTTACTAAAGTTAAACAGGACATGTTTTTTGATAGTAACATATTAGTCACTATTGATGTTTGTGATCTCTTATCAGTTATTCCACATCAAATTGGCCTTGAATGGTATTATGACTATTTATGTGCCAATTCAACACTTAATCATAACACCATTCTGACTTTACGAACATGTATGGAAATAATATTAGAGAATAATTTTGTGACCTTTGAAGGGCATCTTTTAAGCAAAACAGGGTGTTGCAATGGGTGCGTGCTGTGCTCCAGTGTTTGCCAACATTGTCTTGGCACAATGGGAGGACCTGTTTGTTATCAACTCGGAATTTAGGACTTCATGGGTATTGTATGGGTGATACCTAGATGATATAGTCCTGTTCTGGAAAGATAGTGAGGACGACCTGAAGAGGTTCTTCACCTATATTAATGGAACTACAAGTTTTCTTAAGTTTACTATGAATAGCAATGTAGAACTGATTAATTACTTAGATGTTACCATCAAGAAAGACTTTGAACACAATTGTTTTGTTTCACAACTATATAGGAAACCTACCTACTCAAATACACTATTGCATTATACAAGTGCACACCCATTGCACCAGAAAAAGCCCTAGTTACGGGCCAATATGTAAGACTGGCCAGAATGGTGTCTGATTTTATGGATTTTCTTAGTGAATGTGAAATATTAAAAAACATGTTTTGTAAGAGGGGGTACCCTGAAACCTTTGTCATAGATATTTTTAATGAAGTTAAGACTAAAAGAATGAATGGTCATTTTCTTACACTACTAGGGCAGGTGTCCACCAAAAGTCATAATGACTGTAAACCTTTACATTTTGGACGGGTGCTTACTCTTTCTTATACATCCAATTTTTATGACATTAAAAACATTATTTCCAAATATTGGAAAATATTTGATGTTGACCCTGAATTATCAGGGAAATTTGGTATTGAACCGCAAGTGGTTTACAAAAGAGATACTTCCCTTAACGGATTGTTTGAAAAGCAAAAATTTGACACCCACAATGGTGGTACTTTTAAGTGTGGGAGGTGTGCCCAATGCCCTTATGTTATGGACAGAGAAAAAAATCAAGCTCAAAAATTTTGGATATATTTCCAGTTCAAAAAGGATGTACTGTTACACTAAAGGGGTTGTGTATTTGGCCTTGTGTAGATTCTGTGCAAGTTTCTATGTAGGTAAAACTAAGAATGCCCTAAGTTTAAGGATTTATCAACATTTATATGATATCAGGAATAAAAATGAAAAGAATGCATTATATAAACATTTGATTAGTGAACCTACCCATTCCTTCCTGTTCTTTATATAGGAACAGGTAGATCTGGGACCTCGTGGGGGACCCTTGAATGAGTATTTGGAGTTTGTAGAACTCAAATGGCAAATTAGGCTTGATGCCTATCATGCTCCTGGGTTAAATGATAGAATTTCTTTATCTTCTCTATTGAAATTAAAATCTATGTTTTTCATTTAGTTATATACACTGTTTAGGGATGTTTTAAACTTTTTACATGTATTATTGTTTTATGTTTGGCTTGTATTAAGTATCTGCAGCCTTGTTAATGGGAGAAATTATGTCAGTTATTTCTGATTGGGTAAAAAAATGTATTTAAACAAGTGCTAATTGCAGTATTTTTGTATTCTGAGGAAGTCATCTACCAGACAAAAGCGCTTAATACTGCTGTGTTTGCTTGCACTGCTTTATCTTGGATGAACATTGTCTGTATTTTTTCTGGAATTGGAGTTTTCTGCGTATAAAGGATTTACCATCTACCAAGCATCGCTTTTGTCTTGCAACAGCTGCCTTTTACTTTTCATTGTTTGTAAGACTCTAGCTGAATTCCCAGATATGCTCAGAGGTAGTCCAAAATGTCAAAAGAATCACCGAACCCACAAACATTGCCAACATCCTAGCTGACAGGTTCAGCACAAACCCCCCCCCCCTCCACACCGAAAAGGCAAATATTTATCCCAGCACAGTGCTGCCCCCCTGACATCTCAGATGCACAGGTAAGAGCCGCCCTCTCCAAAGCAGAAAACACAGCATCAATGGGACCAGACCGTGTCCCGGGCTGTGTCCTACATGAACTCCAAGAAGAGCTACACCCAAACATAAAACTACTGTTCAATCCCAGCCTTTCTACAGGATATGTGGCCAAGGAGTGGCATACAGTAACAGTGGTCCCTCTCCATAAAGGTGGTGCCTCAACGGATCCTGGACACTATAAGCCTGACTGGCTTGGTCTGCAAAGCTATGGAAAGGATCATCATGGACCTCATAAATAAAGATATTGGGGACCTACAGACACTGGATGATACCCAGTTTGGCTTTGTTAAGGGTAGATCCTGCCTCTTAAACCTGGTTGATTTCTTTGAAACAATCACCAAGGCCATTGACAAGGGGAAGGTGGTCCACACAGCCTACCTGGACCTCGCAAAAGCCTTCGATACAATACCCCACTCGGGCATTCTAGAGAAGCTCACCAGCTTAAATATAAACCCCTATGTCACTAGATGGATTGCACACTGGCTCAAGGACAGAACCCACATGGTTAGAATTGCTGGAGCCATGTCAGACTCCAAACCAGTTACAAGTGGTGTCCCACAAGGCTCAGTCCTGGGACCTCTCTTGTTCGGTATATATTTCTCGGAGGTACAGGCCAACATGGAAGGACTGTGGCTGACCAAATTCACAGATGACTGCAAACTGGCCGCCATGATCGACTCTCCAGCCAACACAAGCATCCTCCAAAAGGGCCTCATAGAAACAGACAACTTGTGCCAGAGCCATGGCCTCAAGCTGAATGTCAAAAAGTGTATAGTCATCCCCTTTGGCAAAAACAAAGTGCCCAGAAAGTACCACATAGGTGGTAATCCATTAAGTACAGAAGAAGTAATTAGGGACCTGGGGACCCAAGTTGATAGCAATCTCTCATTTGACAACCACGTGGCCAAAGTGGTTAGAAAAACATTTTATATAGCCCACCTCATTATGAAGGGATTCACATCTAGATCAGGAGAGGACATCGTGCCTCTTTACTCATCCCTCATCAGGCCCATAATTGAGTACAATACCCCTGTTGGGATGTACCTTACCAGACACCTACAGCAACTGGAAAGACCCCAAAAGTACCTCACCAAGAGGATCAAAGGGCTCAAACAGATGCCATATGCTGACCGGTTAAAGAAACTCCAGCTCTACTCAGTGGCATACCGCCTGTTCAGAGGCAATCTGTGCCTGATGTATAAAGCCATGTCCAACCCAGAATTAATGGGCATGCTGCACCTCAGAATATCCAAATCCCATCGAGCTACGTGCTCAAGAGACTTGAACCTCAGCACTGAAATAAATAGGACATGCTGGAGGGACAGATTCATAACCCAGAGGCTCCCTTCACTCTGGAATAAAATCCCAGTCCAGGTTAGGCAGAGTCCCTCATTGACTCTCTTCAAGAGGAATCTTGATGAGTGGATGGGACATCATAGGTTTACCCCGGTTATCACTTCTGTGTCACTGTTAGACAGAGGCACAGTATACTAACCTCGAAAAAGGGCATAGCAAGATAAATTTACAATGGGTGGCGAAAGCCAAACACATTCTGGCTAGGTTTATAAATGCCCTAGGGCAGATAGCCTAGTATGAACCTATGAACCTATGAACCTATGTACCTTGTTCCCCATTGGCCCTATGTGCTGTTAATCACCATGGAAATCACAATACTATGGAAGCATGTGTAAAGGTCACTTGTCAGTCACCTCTATGGTACAGTTGTGGAATATGTGGGTCATGTGGCAATGTCACAGCTGCCACATGTACACAGTCAACCCTCTCCCCTACACATGGACGTACAACACATGTATGAGATGCAACCACATAGCCAAACTGGGGACTAAGCACTCTGAACCCAGTACTGGCATAACCTGTCAGGTGGCATGAAATACTACAGTGACTACAATACCAGTCTGATGTAGACCTACACTGACAGCAATACAAACACGTGAACACACTGGGCCATTCGTGGAGACTAAGAATAGCATCCTGCCTGAGCAGCAGACACCTCTGCAGCTGGCACACAGGCATACGTTATGCCAGAACACAGCATGCATAACACATGACACACAAATTCTGTGTGCCAAACAGTCACAGCCTGTACGGCTAGACAACACACCTGCTACAGTTGTGTTAAGTACCTTTATTGTCCGGTACAGTGAGGTCACACTCACCAAGCTGGACAAGGTGAAGGTCACAGTGATATGCCCGTGGGGCACTATGGTCCACCACATAACACAAGCATACAGGTCAGTCAGAAGCATGGAAACATATGACTCAGTCATTGTTCATGCCACTATGGCTGACCTGTGATGTACCTCCCTGGACTACATGCTAGGGAACATGGAAGGGCTCTCTGAGCATGTGGCACAGGCTGGTATGACCCTGAACTTGGTTGGCATCATACCCTCACCAGGAATGCTGACGTATTACTGAATGCTGATGTATTACTGTAGCTACAACACCCTAGCTGAAAGGTTCCTAGCATGTAGT
The DNA here is from genome assembly GCF_019279795.1 of Protopterus annectens. Lineage (NCBI taxonomy): Eukaryota > Metazoa > Chordata > Ceratodontiformes > Protopteridae > Protopterus > Protopterus annectens. The sequence continues at coordinate 1,623,760,315 of NC_056743.1, read as the reverse complement.
CACTGCATTGCTATGGAACAACTTGTTACCACTCCCACAACAGGTGAAAACATGCAGCACCTGTTCATCAACAACATGTAGACTATATGCCCCAGACCAGATGTGTATCCCTCGCTGCTAGGATGATACCATCTACATCTCACACTGTATATACACATACCATATGCAGCACCTGCACAGAAGACCAGAGTCATAATGTTATCCAGTGCAAATACCATGTATTTACATGTGGCAAACGTCAGACATGGTAACTATTGGAGGTCACAGGTACATATGTGTATTTGGCACACACATACATCATCTGTGTCCATTGCCATTACTGGTTTAATCAATGTCATGCATTATTGTGAGCAACAACCCACACACATGGGCATTCTGTGTGACAAAAACACACGTGGCATGTGTGGAATTCAAAGCCATAACTAACTGTGCTATGACAGTAGTGAGAGACGCAGAAGCAGAGCATGCTATTTGCATTACTGGGAGATTTGCCCTCTTCTGATATACTTGTAGGGTGCTGACATCATCTCTGTGTAGAGATTGGAATATGCAGCAGCTAGTGTGTTGTACTGGTTGTCAAAAGGGTCAGTTCTCTCACACATGTAATTGCACACACCCACTTGCAGGATTCAAACCCCTACTTAAGTATGTTATGACACTCAAGATGGACACATTAGCAGAGCACGCTATTCGCATTAGTGGGAGGCTTCTCTTCTCCTGCTATACTTATAGCCTGCTGACATCATCAGTGTTTAGAAAGGGAAATGTGCATCCTGTAGTGTGTTCTCCTAGTTGCCAAAAGGGACATTTCTTTCATACAGACTTGCACACACACTAACCCCCTCCACACACACTGAGCATTTGCAGGATTCAAACCCTTACCTAACTATGTTATGACACTCAAGATGGACACATTAGTAGAGCGTGCTATTCGCATTACTGGGAGGTTTCCCTTCTCCTGCTGTACTTATAGGGTGCTGACATCATCAGTGTTTAGAAAGGGGAATGTGCATCCTGTAGTGTGTTCTCCTAGTTGCCAAAAGGGACATTTCTTTCATACAGACTTGCACACACACCAACCCCGCTCACCCACCCACCCACACACACACACACACACACACACACACACACACACACACACACACACACACACACACACACACACACACACTGAGCATTTGCAGGATTCAAATCCCTACCTAACTGTATTATGACACTTGTGGGAGACACATTAGCAGAGCGCACTATCCGAATTACTGAGCATCTGTTCTGCACCTGCAGTATTTATAGGGTGCTGACATCATTATTTCTACAGAGGTATGTACATCTAGTACTACCTGTCAGGTGGGGGATAGCATATATATGCATTTGCAGCCACCTACTTCAGGGTCAGATATGCACATCGCACTGGCAGTTTATGTTCTACACCATGCTTCATGACCACAGGACCTGTAGCACACAACACAACCAGTCCAGACCACCCCTCCCACATCCAGGACACACACTTTGCTTCCCTGGGAACAGTGCCAAGATATGCAGGTGTTCACATACACCATTCCAGTTGTTAACATCAGGTACAGGCATATTGTGTGTGGGAACTACTCAGGCCTCTACAACATTACCCTACAGCCACTACAATTTGTGAGTCCATGTGCTATGGCAGAACCACTCACCACAGCCACAAGGGGGAATACATATTGCACCTGACCATCTGCAACATGGATACTCACCATTCCACACCAGAGGTAGAACACCATTGTTGATATCTGACCATACCCACCTTTCCCTGGACATGCATATCCCATCCCCACCCGCAGGCAAGGTTGTCACTGCAAACAAAGTGTATTTATCAAAAGCAGACTTTACACTTGTGAAGACTGGGGTGGAAGACTTCAAAGGACCCATGCTGGGGGAGTATACAGGCCACTCTGCATAATCCTTGACAATTGCATTCTATGAGCATGTGGAAGGTTTGCATTGATCATGCTATCCCAAATATACCCATGACTGCTCCACAACAGGACACCTGTCAGGTGTACACCAGCCATATATGAGCTGTCCAACAGACAGAGTGAGCTAATACATTTCAGAGCAGTAGCCCACTGAGGGAGGACATCTCTGAACAGTACCGGCACGACACTTCAATCCCTCATAATCATCACGTCACAGTGTTGACAGTGAAATTGTCCAGACAATGCAGATAAGGCTCCCCTCAGTCTGTTATTGATGCCCACTTACTGTTAGAGGTCCTCAGCAACCCTCTTCCAGCACACACCAACAACATGGATGTGGCTTAGCAAATTCAAACTCTGGGATCTCCACTGTGTCCCTGCTTGACAGAGGCATAGCACACTAGCCTCACACTGTGCCTTATGTGACCTACTTTACAGTGGCACAGTAGCCTACTGTACTGGGGAGGCAGACGCCAAGCACACTCTGGCTAAGCTGTCATTCCCTAGGGCAAACAGACTAGTGTTGACCTCTACACCCATATGTTTAATTGTCAGATGCACATTATTTGTTGTTGATAGACTGTTTGCAGTTCTTTATTGCCATAGCATTCCCTGTTTGTATGAACAACTTGTGTATCTGTGGAAGATGTTTGAATATGGGAGGGATCCACTATATCACGTATGTCTCTGTAGTCAGTTAACTGTGTGCACTGGGCAGATTGCTGTAATGTGGTTGGTTCCTGGAATAACACGTACAAATACCAGATATGTGTGGCCAACTGCTAAACTGAGATTTGGCCTAAGTGTGTGAGCATGCCCAGTTCAGCCTTCCCATGGCATGTTGTCTGACATATGTCTCATTTATCAAAGTGTGCGAGCATGCCCAGTGTGAGCTTTCCATATGTTGAACTCTGCAGCCCACCACATTTGTGGATGAGTGTGAACTTCAACAATATCTCCCATTTATGGTTGTGTGTTGTGTGTCATGTTGTGTAGTTACTGTCCAACTGCTTTGTGTGTAAACACAACAGGGATTATACTGTGCCTGCAGGGTTTGCATGGGATACTTTGCATACAGTTGTCAACATCCTTTCATACTGACCTAACACTGTAGTACCGTATAGTGTACTGGTTCAGTACTTTCACTGTGGTGGACAGTATCCTGGGCTTTAGTCCTATCACTGCTTTACATTTCCATAGTGAGCACAACAGCCTGGTTAGGGGCCAGTTGTGCACATCTGACCATGTTGCATTATGTTCAGATATGAACTACTTAAACCAAGCTTGTCCAACATTGGTAGTGTATTCCACAACAAAGGTGTACATTGGCAAACACTAGCGATGTGCCCTAGGCCATTTCTAATGCTAGTCGGAGAGTGTGTTTGTCCTTCGACACACATTGTAAGTGGAGTTTGCCATGACATATGTCATGGTTAGTATACTGTGCCTCTGTCTACCTGTGACATAAGAGTGATACCCAGGGTAAACCTACCATCTCCCATCCACTCATCAAGATTCCTCTTGAGGAGAATCGATGAGTGACTCTATGGATAACCTGTACTGGGAGTTTACTCATGAGTGGGGGTGGCTTCTGTGTTATGGATCATGCAGTACAGCTTGTCCTATGTATGTCAGTGCTGGGGTTCAGGTCTCTCATGTGCATAGCTCACTGCCATTCAGATTGTACAAGGTGCAGCATGTTCATTGATTCCAGGTTGGACATGGCTTTTTACATCAGGCACAGCTTGCCTCTGGGTGGGCAGTATGGCAGTGTGTGGAGCTGCAGTTTGTTTAATCAGGCAACACATGGCATCTGTTCAAGCTCTTTGATACTCCTGGTGAGGTACTTTTGGGGACTTTACAGTTGATGGAGGTGTCTGCTGAGGTACATCCCACAGGGGCTATTTTAGTCAATTGTAATGCTGATGAAGGATGACTGCAGAGCCACAATGACCTCCCCTTATCTAGATCTGACAACCTTCATGATTAGGTGGGTATATGGTATGTTTCTGTAAACACTACAGCCACATGTTTGTCCAATGCAGGATATCTATCACCTTGTGTCCCCAGGTCTCTCATTACATGTTAAGTACATAATGGGTTAACACCTATGTGGTAATTGGTGGGCACTTACTGTATATCCACGGGGGATGACTATACACTTTTCTGCAATTAGCTTGCTGACATGGCTATGGCACAAGTTGTCTGTTTCTATGTTGCCCTTTTGTGGGATGCTTGTGTCAGCTGGAGGGTCAGATATGGTGGGCAGTTTGTAGTCCTTTGCAAACATGTTCAGACACAGTCCTTCCATGTTGGCCTGTACCTATGGGACATATATACCAAACGAGGGAGGTCCCAGGACCAAGCCTTGTGGGATGCCAGTTATATCTGGTTTGTAGTCTGACATGGCTGCAGCATGTCTGACCATGTCAGTTCTGTTCTTCGTCTGGTTTGCAACCCCTCTACTGACATAGGGGTTTATATTTAAGCTGGTGAGCATATCTATAATGAACATGTAGGGTATTGTATGGAAGCCTTTGCAAGGTCCAGCTACGCTGTGTGGACCACATTGCCCTCATCAATGACCTTAATGACTGTTTCAAATGAGTCAAACATGTTTAGGGGCAGGATCTGCACTTAAGAAAGCCACACTGGGTAGGGTCCAGTGTCAGTAGGTCCCCAATATCTTTATGTCTGCGGTACATGCTGATCCTTTCCATAGCTGTGCAGACCAAGCTTCTCAGGATTCTGGGGTGGTAGTTTGCAGTATCCATTCAGGCAACACCTTTGTTGAGAAGGACCACTGTTGTTGTACACTGCTCTTTGGGTACATATCCTGTGGTAAGGCTGACATTGAGCAGTAGTGTGATTTGGCATTCCATTCTTCTTGGAGTCCATGTTGGACTCAGCCCAGGACACCATCTCATACCATTGCTGCTGTGTGTTTTGCTTTGTAGATGCTGGCTGTTACCTCAGCATCTGCAATGTCAGGGGGCCAGCAGTCTGCTGGGATAGATATTTTGCATTCTGGTGGGGGAGGGTTTGCACTGCACATGTCTGGTTGTATGTTGACAATATGTGTGTGTGTTTGGTATGTTGTTTGTAATATTTGTGTGATTCAGAGCATATCTGTGAATTCCCAACACTGTTCCTACCATCAGTTGAGAAAGCCTTGGGATTATCCTTAGTGTCCTGTACAATTTGTATCTTCATAGGTTCATAGGTTCATACTAGGCTATCCACCCCAGGGCATTTGTAAGCCTAGCCAGAGTGTGTGTGGCTTTCGCCACCCCTTGCTATGTGAATATTATGGCCATTTATGATTTACTTTACCGTGCCTCTGTCTGGACATGACAGAATGAAGACCTCCAGTGTACATCTACGATCATCCATCCACTTGGCAAGATTCCTGTTGAAGAGTGTCAGTGAGGGGCTCTGCCTAACATGGAGTGGGATTCTGTTTCAGGGTGTGGGGAGCCTCTGGGTTATGTATCTGTCCCTCCAGCACATCCTATTTCATTATGTGTTGAGGTTGACATCTCTCAATCTCACAGCTCCGATGGCTTTGAGTTTTCTGGGGTGGAGCATGCCCATTACTCCTGTGTTGGACACGGCCTTGTACAACAGACATACAATGCCTCTGTGTGGGCAGTATGTGACTGCATTCAGCTGGGGTGTCTACAGCCAGGCAGCATATGACATATATTTGAGACCCTTTATCCTCTTGGTGAGGTACCTTTGAGGTCTTTCTAACTGCTGCAGGTGTCAGGTAAGGTACATCCCAAATGAGGCATTGTACTAGATTATGGGTCTGATAAGACAACAGAATAGGGGCACAATGACCTCTGTTGACGTAGATGTGAATCCTTTCATGATACGGTGTCCAATACAGATAGTCTTCTTAGCCACATTGGCAATGTGAGTGTCACATAACAGGTTACTGTCCACTTGTGTCACTAGGTCCCTGATTACTCCTTCCATACATAATGGTTTACCACCTATGGTAATTTGTGAGTACTTTGTTTGGTATTTGGTGGGACATTCATACTGTCCAGTGTCTTCAGGATGGCTGGGTGGGGTTCCTGTGTGTGAGAGTGTGGTCTGTAGCATGCTACAGACTGTACAGCAGTCTTGCCTATGGTTAGTTGCACATGGGTGGACTCCAATGCTTTGTGCATTGTCAGTTACCTGGACGTATGGGTGTCTGTGCTGAATATGGATACTCACCCTCCTTTTATGTTTTGGTCCAGGTTTTGGGGCCATAACGCATGATATGTGGTATAATCTGGTAGTGCTGGTGTGCTGTCAGGAGGCTTGCAGCAGGTTTCTGTCACTGCACAGACATTGATGTTCTCCATACTGGGGAGGGCCTCGGGAGCATGCATATTGAGGTTTACATGTCTGGCATTGGTCAGCATTACCCTTATGTTTCTTTCCACTTATGTTTTCTAGGGTGGTGGGTTAGTCTTTTCAGCCTTGCCTACGAAAGGCTCTATGGAGATGGCAAAAGCCTTATCCAATATCCAGATGCCCAGGGGTAACAGGTGCAAGCCATCCCTGGAACAGCAGCATGGCTTGTCAAGCATGACATCCCAAGCAGACAGACATTGGATCCTCTTGGAATGACACCAGTAATTGTGCCACTTGTTAAAGCTGATCATTCTGTGTTTGTACTGTGGCATCATTCTTGGTGAGGGTAGGATGCTGCAAACGGTCAGTGTCATACCAGCCTGGACTACATAATCGGAGAGCTCATCTATGTCTCTTTTCATGTAGTCCAGGGAGGTACATCTCAGGTCATTCACACCAGCATGGACTATGACTGCATCATATTTCTACTTGCTTTGGGGTGACCTGCATACTTGTGTTATGTGGCATATTGTAGCATCCTACAGGCAGCTTACTGTACCCTTTCCCTTGTTCAGTCTGGTGAGTGGGACAGCAGCATGTCTCACTATGGAGTCACCTATTACAACTGTATCAGGCATGTTGTTTCTCCTTCTGGCCTGTGACTGTTTGGCACACCAGCTTTGTGTACTATGTGTTGCATGTGCTATGTTTGGAGGTTGTTTGATTGGGTGTCTGCTTTGAAGGCCTCTGTTGGTGTGGTGTGTTTGTAATTCGGGCCTCCGGGAATGTTTTTCTGTGTTTATGTCTTTGGTTTGCAGTTGTGATAGGTCTATGTGGGACTGGGTTTGTGTTGTGTGTGGTTACCTTCTCCTCCTGACTAGTTTTGACAGTACTGAGTTGAGGATAAATGGTTGCATCTCTCACATATATTTGTATTTCTTGGGGGGAGTTGAGGGTTGTCTGTGTACTTGGGGCAGGTGTAACATTGCCTCAAGATTCACAGATTCAACTTGTTGTATCTGGCGTTAGTGGATTGTATGTCTGGACATATTTTATTGCCATACTACTGATCAGTGATTACTTCCCTTTTATGTTTGCTCTATCATGTAGTAGCTTCCTCATTCTCTTGCATGGTTTGGTAATGGCTGGAGTCTACCATGCCAGATGCCTGCGTGTATGGCATTGTGTCTTATTTTAATTTAGGATTGCATAATCCAAGCATTCCTGGCAGTGTTCATGGAATGCCTGTATAACAGGTTCTGAGGTGTGGCCCATATTTTGCACCTGCACAGGGCCTTTAATGGATTCCACATCAGTTTGGAGGAGTGCAACTTTTGCTTTACACATGTTTTTCACTGTGGTTTTCTGGACAGGGACTGTGGTCAGGATGTGTATATCCAGTGTGATTACTCTATGGTCTGGTCTTACCAGTGAGGGATACACTTCTCATCTTGCCATCCAGTACCCATGTTGCTGATTATCACATCCAGTATGCTTACCCTCTTGTGGGAGTGGTACGTTGTTCCTGGGCATTTTGGTTTATGGATTCTAGGAACTTTTGTCCTACAGTGTTGGAGCTAGTATAATGCTCCCAGTCTATGTCTGGGTATTTTCAGTCACCCAATATAATGTGGTTTGGAGGACTTGATATATTCATGTATTCCAACATAGGCCAGGTGCAGTTCCTGGTGTTGGGACGGTAGTCTGTAGCAGGCTATAAACTGGGAGGCAGTTTTAGCCACTGTTACTTGACCATGGCTAGTCCATGCTGCTTCTTGTTGTGGTACCAACATGGGGGTGTGGTTATCCTTGACAATTATTGCTAGTCACCCTCCTTTTGTAGCTTGTTCTATGTTTTGAGGCTGTACAGCACAGTATGAGGTGTAACCTGGTAGTGTTAGGGTGCTGTTTTGAGCCTTGGCCCAGTTTTCTGTTACAGCACAGATATCAACATTCTCCATACTGGGTGAGTTTAGACTGCATGCATCTTGCTGTTTAGACTTCTGGCATTGGGTAGCATTACATCTAGGTTCTTATCCCTTGTGATACCTATGGAGGTGGGTTTGTGTTTTGAGCCTTACCTATTCAGGGCACGCTGTGGGTAACAACAGCCTTTGCCAGTATCCATACAGCCTGCACTGATAGGTGCACACCAGTCCTAACAGGTGGAGCATCATGTCATGCTCAGCATGTCATCCCAGGCTGGCACACATTGGATCCCCTTTGACTAACTGCAATACTTCAGCCAATTATTGCAATTGATCATCTCATTGTCATATTGTGGCATCATGCTTGGTGAGGGTAGGATGTTAGTCAGGGTCCTCAAGTGTGCATATACTACATGGTGTCATATTGCTTAACACATGGCATTCATGCCTCAGGTGGTGCTGCAGGGCTGCCTCTGTCGGATGCACATACTACACTCCCTGTACATGTTTGAGAGCAGGTTATGTCATTTTAGGCATCCCTGTTATTATATGAGTGAGTCAGAGAGGGGTATCATTCCCAGGGTTCCTACTGAGCCAGTGTATGTGCTATGCATTGCCTCTTTGCCAAGGCCAGGGCATACTGGGCACACCTCCTTCTGCCTACTGGGGCAGGCTCAGGTTGTTCCTCCTCCGAGTCATGCTCTGCCTGTGATGGCCTTGGCAATGGTGGGGGGCTGTTTGGCCCGGCCCTATGCTGGTCCTGCTGCAGCTGTTTTTGCAAGATCATATTATGTAGCATAGCACATACCATGATAATTTGGGTACATGTAGTTGGTGAGTACTGCAAGGCTCCACCAGATGTGTCCAGACACCAGAACCATGATTTGAGCAGCCCAAACACACGCTCTATTACATTACGTTTTTGTGCGTGTGCCTCATTATGGCATTCCTGTTCTGGTGTGTGTGCGTTTCTGATGGGTATCATCAGCCACGGCTCCAGTGCATAACCTGCATTCCCTACTAGGTGTCCACGTGGGATGTCCCCATTGGCAAATGTGTGGTACAGCTGCGTCAAATGCCAGATATGGGAATCATGGTAGCTCCCAGGGCAGCCAGCACACACATTCATTATTTTGCCCTGGGCATCACACACGACCTGGCAGTTGATGGAGGGGAAGCCCTTGCGGTTAATGTAGGCCCTACCCCACTCACCGGCTGGTGCTTTGATGCGTATGTGCATGCAGTCTATTGCACCCACTACCTCAGGGTATTCCGCTATTTGCTGGAAGAGATGCATATTGCTGGCCAATACCTCATGGGCATTGGGGAAATATACATGATCACTGACATGTGCTGACATGGCATCCAGGAACTGGTGCAGTACCCTGGAGGCTGATGCCTGTGATATCCCCATCATATCACCAGTTGGTCTCTGGAAGGTACCTGTTGCTAGTATTCTTAGGCCAACACATACCTTGGTTTCCACTGGGATGGGTTCCCCTCTTTTGGTTCTGTGTCTGAGGCGTGGCCTGCACAGCTCGACAATTTGCTGCAGGAGGTCTCTGTCCACTCTATAGTGCTGTACTATCACCAGCTCATGTAACCCATGGTAGGTGACCCTGGGCCTGTACACGCTTCTCCATCTCCTCACTGTGGGTTGTCTGGCACCATCTGCATTGTCACCACCCTCAGCAAGTTGCCTATGTCTCCTTATGACAGCTATGGTAGCCCCTAGCATTTCTGCTGAGTTCAGCTTTTTCAGTTTCCACTTCTAATAGCTTACTCCTGTCTTGCAGTGTCTCTTGAGAGAAACATCCTGCACTGCTGTTTGCAGAGTTTTAAGTGCTTGGCTGAGCTACTATTCTGCCTGTGTAATTGCCAGCTTCTAATTGTTTTCACCTGCTAGCTGCAGCAGTATTCCCTGCTAGCTTCCTACTAATTATGCTGCTTCCTTTTTCCTTTCTGTTTCCTCAGGGGGGAGCAACGTGCATACTAGCAGAAACACGCTCACAGTGGCTTACACGTACGCACACATGCTTACACGGTTCAGAATCTGCTTATTCGGGTTAAAACGCATGCACACCAGCGCAAACAGTCTTACAAGTCTGCCAACAGACTCCCACATGCTCAGTCTGCCTTATACGTGCGCACACTGCCCTACTCGCGCTTCATGGCGCACACACGTGCATATGCATGCCCAGCAAGAAACTTTGGTGTAAGCAACAGTGTACACCTTCCATTTCTTGACTTTCCCATGCTTATCTTGTGGTACTCCTCTTTCCATGATATGTGTCTGACATCTGTCATGTAACACTGACCTCCAATGAACTGCATTTCTTTCTGCCATTCCCCCCTGTGATGTCACCTATCTCCTACTCTATTCCTCCTCCTTATGTATCTCTTACACTACTCAGAATGTGCTCATGTGCTATGTGACTGTGGGATTCAGTATCCTAACACTCATTTACATCAGATTGCCTACTAATGCTTAGTTACATGTCTTAGACTCAGCTTCCCCCCTTAGCAACCACTAAACGGTGGCCATGTTGTGTTTGGTCTGCTGGTCCCTGCGTTGTAAATCCATGTATTGCATAAAACCCACATTTGTGGGTTTATAACCTTCATTTTTATGTTTTATATAGCGCAGCCCATTTGCGCAGGGCTGCGCTGCGTTTAAACATTGGCAATCGCCGAAAAAAAAAATATTTATTTTTCATATTTGCATCAGGGTACCTTGCCAATGGCCACATATTTGGCCATTGGCATGCTGCCTAACACATATGCACCCTTTATTTGGAGCTGACATGGCTCCATTGTGATTTTGGCAGAAACATACTCAGTTGTCAACTGAGTACATTTCTGCAGCTAAAACAGCTCTTACACGGGCTGCTTTGGGCTTCGTGGATCGCTAATCTACCTCATTTGCATGCCTTTCGGCTGCAAGTGAGGTGATTAGCATATCCACACCCACTCCGTGTAAGAGACATTTTAGCTGGTCTCTTACATGGACTTTAGGGCTGTTCCTGGATCGCAAAGGCTGCATGGAGTCTTACACTACTCTTAGACTCTGTGCAAGCCTTCATGAATCCTGGCCGTTATTTATATCATAGACTTTCAGAAGGCCATCCCATAATTATTTGAAATACTGAAGTAGTATAAAAGTTTTGCAGAATATAAAATTAATTAACAAAAGACTAAAACAATAGTTCTGCACTATAGTTAGTACATAATTTTACTTACCTCTATGGATGTCATAAAACACAAGGCCCTAGAATCCGCTTGGCAGTTAATGCTAAACAGACAGCTAAGGATATGCTGGAAGAAACACTTATAAAAATGATGCAGAGAATAAATGTATGTAAACTGATGGTTATGGATTTAGATGATAAGATCCGTGCAAGAAAATGTATTTGTTTCTCTGGTAATATATGTAGGCCAAGCTTACTTTGAGAAACCTGACAAAAATATGTAAGAGTTTAAGCAAAGAGATCAAAGTGTTTGTACAAGAAAGGAAAAATGTAAGACTAAGATGGTCGAAATTATTCTTTCCACTTGAACAGGGAAGGTTGGGAATCCTGGGCCTTGATTCTTGTTATATGACCACACAGATGAGGCTGACCCGCTATATGTGACTACAGGACTACGAAGCAAAATAGAAGAAAATAGACAGACAGAGAGGAGGAAGAGGAGGATGAGATCTATAAAGTACTGTTTTTTTTTAATCAAGCAGAGAAGAGAGACCCTACCAAGATCACTCACACCTACATTTACGATAGAATACTTAACACAATTAGACAGGGTAAGATACTAAATTGGTTAAAGGTCACACAGTTGGTAACTATTAACAAGTGAAAGGGAATACGTGAATGTAGTTAGTTATCCAGCAGTAGGAAGAGGAGTTATCCAGCAGTAGGAAGATGGAGACACATGAAGATGGGGCCAAGATGCTGTCAATAAATAAAACTGGAGGGAGAAGTTAAGAGTTGGAAACAGGTAAAAAAGAATTTGGTTTAACAAAGAGAGAGAAGTTCAGCTATCCGAATTTGGTGGTAGAGAGGAACTGAGAGTTGAAAGGATTGAAAGTGAATGCAGAAAGATCTAAACTGATAGAATATTTAAGTCAAGAGAGGAGGATGCAATAAACAAGAAAGACATTAGTCGGACATATATAATATTGGACAAACACAATGAACAGGCCAAGAGGGGAGCAATGGAATAATTATTTTGAAAGGCAATTAACTACAGGTGTGGGAGGTAAACTGAAGGGCTCATAAGTATGCAACAAATTCAAGAAGATTTTGCATTTTTGCATGGAAGTGCCTGCAAAAATACTTTTATACTGCAGATAAAATATCTAGAATGTATCCAATGGTGAGCACATACTACTGGAGATGTAATTCACAAGAAAGAGGAAGCTGGGATAACATTTTGTGGAATGCAGTATGTTATCAGAACGGAAAGCAGGAATACAAGTGTAGGTGGATAGTTTATGGGATAAGGGTATCAAACTGTCAAAAGAACTATTTCTGTTAAGTTGGGATCCATCATGAAAATTGTCAGGGAATAAAAAGGCACTAATTCCATTACTAATGTTGTCTGCAAAAAAAAAGTGATAACAAGGAAATGAAAAATGAAAGAAATGCTCCAGATTCGGGAAGTAAGAAATTTAATCAAGTGGCTAGAGACAAGAGAAAGGAGAACTAGCAGGAGAAAGGGAGCAAGAGACTAAAAAAATATGGAAACTATGGATAAACATTTAAATTAATTAAAAGGGAGAGGTGAAGGGAATGCGATATTGACTCTACAAAATACTGCTGACTGGGAATGACCTGATTAGGTTTTGGAGCATTAACATTTTTAATAGCACTGTAGGTGCCAGGAAGTTTTCAGCATTACTTAATCCACTGAACCCTAGAATATGGAAGTCAGTACACATCTTGGTGGCACCAGAGAAGCCATGATCTACATTCTTTCAAGAAGTTGTATAGATTTTGTAAAACTATCTAAATCTGAAGCCCTCAGTAATTAAAGAATGGGGTCAGTTTCAACAAATAAATCATAGCATAAGAGACAGTCCTTGGAATTAAGAGAAATGTTCCTAATATCACATGAAGTGCGTATTGAGTAATTCAGTTTACACAATTGTATGAAATGTGATTCAGAGACATGTTGAACTGCAATGAAGAAGTCTTATTTAATACTGGCTAATTTGCAAATTACTGCTTTAGTTCTTATTATTGCTAGTGCTAAAAGCACTAAGTGGTGGCAATAAGCTTTAGCAGCCAATCCATGGATGTCTTGCACACATGCAGTCATTTGAGCACACACACACACACACACACACACACACACACACACACACACACACACACACACACACACACACACACACACACACACGCGCTCTCACAGACAGCCACTCAACAGCACACCTCAACACACTTGATTGGACTTAAACATGCATTGACCCATGCGCGCACGCACACACACACACACACACACACACACACACACACACACACACACACACACACACACACACACACACATTATTCCTCTGAATCCCTTGGCAGTGTAAATCTGTTCCTGGAAGCATTTCCAGAAGAGAGCACATGGCTAAATAACCACTTCTCAGTGTACTTCATTATCTTAAAGCACAGCCAGCAGGACCGCCCACCATGGTGATTCTTCCCACTGTGGAAAATCATTGTAGCTGACTAGTCTCTAAATCAGAAAGAGTTATTTCAAAGAGTTACCCGCTCATGGTAGGGTTTTCCACTTATGGAAACTATTTCTGATTTACAGGGTACCTCTGGTTGTGTGGCAAAATTGTCTAGACTGGTTGTCATAACTTGCTTAAAGAGCTAATGGGAATGTTAAGTGATTAGTGACTGGCATATATAATAACATTATATGGAAAAAACTATCAATTAATGCTCATTTGATATTCTTTATAGATTTCTTTAACTGAAAAAGCAGCTAAAAAAGATACCATGTTACTAGAAATGTATGTCTGTATGGCTGTAATAGAGTGTTTTGATGTGTGCTGACTTGGGCAGTGAAAAGCCCAACTGTTAAATCTTAATCACACAATATTATGGAGACTCCTTATATTCCTATAAAATAGCCAAAGTCTGGAACTCTCTTCCCCAGCATATTCTAACTAATCCTAATACTTACAAGGTCAAACCAACTACTAAAAGAATACTTCTCTAAACAATGTCTTTGTTCCTGCACATCTCCAGGCTACCTACACACACTCTCTACTCTCTCCCTCTCTCCACTCTCATTTGTGTATCTTGCTTTGCTTCCATAATCATCCCTCCTAATACACATCCTACAGCACAGTTGTTTACTATCTACCAGCTATGCAATAAAAAAAAAAAAATATATATATATATATATATATATATATATATATATATATATATATATATATATTCACTTCAGAAGCTTGAAAGCCCAAAATCTTGAATTTCAAAAGAATGAGACCAAAATCAAAATACTGAATCTCAGAATACTGAATCCCAGAATACTGAAAACATGCAGGATACCAACACTTACTATATTCCAGCAGAAGTAGATACAGAAACAAACACAAGACAAACCATATTACTTTTCTCCAAGTATAAAATGGGTCAAGCCTCCCTGCATCACCCATGTCGGGGAGCTGCACCCCCCACACTCCCTGCTACTTAAATATATCAACTCCAAGATCTCACTTCACTACACTAACATGAGTTATGTTGTAGTATAGCAAGTTAGAAGGGAACGTGACTAAGGTTACAACAGGCAGTCATGAAATACGTGAATGTATGTTTGCCATTTTGTTCTGTGGAGTGCGATCTCGGAGTTGATATATTTAAGTAGCAGGGGTTATAAGGGGGTGCAAGGGGGGCTTGCCCCCCTGGCTATACTTAGAGAAGTGGCAAATGGTTTATCTTTTATTTGTTTCTGTATGTAGTTCTGCTGGAATATAGTAAGTGTTGGTATCCTGTGTGTTTTCAGTATTCTGAGATTCAGTATTTTGGTCTCAGTCTTTTCAAATTCAAGATTTTGGACTTTCAAGCTTCTGAAGTGAATATATATATATATATATATATATATATATATATATATATATATATATATATATATATATAATTTCATTTCTTTGTGTGTATTACAAATACGGCATAGATATTCTAATGATTTTTCTCTGTATCTGAATATTGTATATTGTGTACCTTCCTAGATGTTACTTCAACCCTGTAAATTAATGCTTACTGTGTTTGCCTTTTCATCATGTCACTGTATTCTCAATATGTAACATGTATCTGGAGCTTTTCTTCCCGGATCTCCACTGAAAACAGGCTCCTGGCCCAGCCAGACACTACTTGGTAATAAAATGTAAATAAGCAAATAATAAATCTTCTTTTTCTTTTGGCTGTTCCCATTAGGAGTCACCACAGTGGATCATCTGTTTCCAATTCTTTCTGTCCTCTGCATCTTGCTCTGTCACACCAACTACCTGCATGTCCTCTCTAACCCCATCCATAAACCTTATCTTAGGCCTTCCTCTTTTCCTCTTACCTGGCAGCTTCATCCTTAGCATCCTTTTCCCAATATACCCAGCATCCCTCGTCAGCACATGTCGAAACCAATACAATCTCACCTCTCTGGCTTTGCCTCCAACCCGTCTAACCTGGGCTCACCCTCTAATATACTTATTCCTAATTCTGTCTATCCTCGTCACACCCAGTGCAAATCTTAACATCTTTACCTCTGCCACATCCAGCTCTGACTGCTGCCTTTTTGTCAATGCCACTGTCTCCAACCCATATAACATAGCTGGTCTTACTACCCACTTGTAGACCTTCCCTTTCACTCTTACTGGTACTCGTCTGTCATAAATAACTCCTGACACTTTTCTCCGCCCACTCCACCCTGCCTGTACTCTCTTCTTCACCTCTCTTCCACACTCGCCATTATTCTGAACTGTTGATCCCAAGTATTTAAATAAGTAAATAATAAATAATAAATAGTTTTGTTTTCTTCCCTTCTCTCTTTTTAAAGACAGGAAGAAATACATTTATTTTCTTCTTTGTTGTGCTGGCATAATTGAGAGCAGCTTTGGGAGGTGTTCCTAGTTAGTGCAACAGCCAATTGTGTAATTTCCCAGATTTCTCTTCCACGCTATGTGAGTGAATGAGAGATGGAGCTTTTTGGTGTGTTCTGACTTGGGCAGTGAAAGTCCATCTGTTAAAGCAATTTTTGTTTTCACCTCTGCTGTCCTTTTAAGGGCAAGATAAAATACTTTTATGTATTTATTTATTTATTTTTCTTTGTTGTCCTGTGCGGCTGTGGTTGCAGGCATCCACACTAGCTGAGTGGACAACAGGAGTTTTTTGGTATGTTCTTATTTACATGGTGAAAGTCCTCTGTTAAATCAATTCAGTCAGTCATTGTGTACCTGCCCAGATATCTCTTCCACACTAGCTGAGTGGACAAGAGGAGTTTTTTGGTGTGTTCTGATTTACGTAGTAAAAGTCTCTCTGTTAAATCAATTTCACTTTCCTCCCTGTTGTCCTTTTAAGGCTAAGGTGAAATATGTTTATTTCACTTTCTTCTGTGTTGTGCTGTGATGGTTGAGGGCATCATTGTCCAGGGGGATGTGAACTAGTTAGCGCAGTCAGTCAGTCAATCATTGTGTAGATGACCACATATTTCTTCCCCACTAGGCAAGCAGATGTGAGGCAAGTGGACGTGTCTTCAAGTCAGTGCAAAGATCTAAAGATGCACTTTGCATGTCTTTGCATATTACCCTTGTTGTGCAGAATGGGGACCTGTTAGTAAGTAAGCTTGATTGTTTTTACTATTTCAGGCCTTTATGACTTTACATTTTTATAAAATAAGGATTATGGACCAAATAGATAAATATTGCCTAGGGGACTTATTAAAAAGTGAATTTTAACACAATGCAAAAGGTGTAATATATTCAGGAAGAACACTAATCTCTCTCTCTCTCCATACACAAGAGTTCCAAAAACTGTGTAGTACAGACATTAAATTAATTTATTAGGTACCATGAAATTAGAATTCAAATCAATTGTAGTTTGAGAAAGATTCAAGAGGCAGTACAAGAAATTAGAAATTCCTTGAGACATAATGAGGGAGTAAAGCAAAATGTGAAAGTTCTGATGTAATAAAAAAACTAATGTTCAGGGCCTTGGACCAGAAGTAAACAAATAACAAAAGCACTTAAAATATTTTAATGTAGTAGTGGGAGTTTAAATAATAAACTACCTAACTTAGTAGAATATAAAGAAACAGTTTTGATATGTTATGCAATAAACAGACTTGGTTAAGTGAATGAAATAAGCCATTGCTAGTGGCTGGGTTTAAAGGATATCAAGTTGTTCATGCTAAACAAAGGGGGTGTGTGTCAGTTTATGTATCAATCACATTTACATCCAGAACATTTTGCAGTGATGAACATTTAGAATTTATAAATCTTAAAGTAAGTTTGGAGGATATTGTCTGGAAGTGGCAATTTGTATAGACCCCCTTCCAATTTAAGAGCAGAACAAGACTTTATGCTCTGTCCAAGGCTCTTTTCTTAAAGGTTATGATATTATCAACAGTGAATATTCCTTCTGCCAGGTCCTCTGTTATTAACATGACCAATGAAAACAGCATTTTATACAACTTTAAGCAAATTATTAATGAGGCAAGTAGGAATAGCAATATTTTGGGGGTTGCCATAATAGTTTAGATGCTTACCTCACAGACACAAAGTGCTGGGTTTGATTCTTACCTTTGGAGAAATTGACTAAGCTTAAAATGGCCCATAGGAACACCTAGCATAGTACTTGTCTATGACCATATGCAACTTATTTGATTAAATTATAATATGCACCAGGTCTTAGATTGTAGCACTGAATATGCTCTTGGTAAATTAGACCATCACTCCATACATTGTGAAGTAACCGGCTTTGCTATTAATTAGAATTGAGGGTATGAACATTCCAGAAAATGTTACAGAATTAACTTGGAATCTATAAACAGAGAACATAATTCATGGCAGTGGAAGACGTTAATGGAAGGAAAACATATTTAACAAAATGGAGTGCCCTGTAGGAACAAATAAATGATTTAATGAATAGATGTGTACTCTATAATAAAAATAACTAAAGTAACAACAATTTTTATTCTTAGTGGACAATCATAAAATAGAACTAAATGTATGTTGAGAAAGTGTAAGGTATCACCCAGTTTAGATATCAAACTCAGAGTGAATGTAGTGAAGAAACATTTAAGCAACCTAATGAATAAACGTGAACCAATATGAAAAATGACTTATTGAAAACTCTTAAGTTAAATGATAAGCAGTGTCAGTGGCATAATAGGTGGCACACTCATCTTTGGTGCAGAAGGCTGTGGGTTCTATTCCCACATGAGGTAGATTGATCATTGACAGTGTTGCATAAGGGGAGTATTGCACTTCTGAGTGTGTCATCCTTCAGGTGAGACATTAAACTAAGGTCCCATTCAACTCAGTTGGTGATAACTCAAGTCAAAGTAAAAGATCCCATAGCGTCTATCAAAAAAGAACGGGAAGATTTCTGATGCTGTGGCCAAATTTCCCCCATCAGTATAAATACCACCTTGGGTCACCCCAGAAAAGAGGCCATTATCCCCCCACTCAACTAAGTTGGTAATAACTCTAATCAAAGTAAAAGATCCCATGGCTTCTATAAAAAAAGAAAGGAACGTTTTCTGACGCTGTGGCCAAATTTCCCCTATCAGTATAAATACCACCTTGGGTCACCCCTGAAAATAGGCCATTATCCTGGTGGGACTAATCCAGTCAACAAAGGATATTTTTTTTTTAAGAATTCAATGTATTATGGAAAAGATTCTGCATACATTGGTTTGGGGGAATGAACTACAGTTATTATTGACCCTAGCAAACTAATTCATTTATTTTGCTCAAAAATGTTCCTACTTCAACAGTAGCAAGTTGGGGTTATTTCCTGTGTCCAAAAGTCAGATATTTCTAGTAAAATTTTATTTGAATTGGTTACTAATTCTCTTAAAGCAGATTTTGCAACAGGTCCAGATGGCCTAAATGTAGTTTTTCTGAATGGTATTGTGAGTAATTTGACATTCTATTTTTTGGAATTTTTCCAACTGCAGTGGAGTCTGGGTTTGTGCCAAATTTCAGTAAAGAGGCTATAGTCATTCCTCTTCCCATTGGGCAATCTCAATTGACAGACAGGAATTTAAGACCTATTAGTCTAATATCAGTTTTAGGGGAATATGTTTTGAATTCCTGGTCTGCTGTCTCCTACAGGTAATATTAGTCAATACATAAGGTCAGTAAGAGATATCAATATGTGAGTCCCTCAGGGATTCATACTGGGGCCATTGCTGTTTGGTCTATCAATGGCAGAATTTTCAGTTTGTAAAACTATCTGGTAAAGTAAATTTGCAGATGTCTCACACGTATGGGCATTATCAATAATGTCCTAAAACTTCAACAGTATTTGGATAAGATATATATATATATATATATATATATATATATATATATATATATATATATATACACATATCAATGGTTGGCAAATGTAGGTATGCACTTTAATGTTGCTGTCCATATACTTTGGCTTCATTTACTACAGTTAGAGATTTTGGTTATAATTTTCTACAGCTAAAGAAGTTGGAAAGATTCTTAAAGTCAGTAAAACCTTCCAGTTATGGAAAAAAAGATCAACAT
Organism: Protopterus annectens; assembly: GCF_019279795.1. NCBI lineage: Eukaryota > Metazoa > Chordata > Ceratodontiformes > Protopteridae > Protopterus > Protopterus annectens. Next base: position 1,623,740,324 of record NC_056743.1, on the reverse strand, counting down.
ATCTTTCCTTGTACTCTTTTGGATATAGATTACTTAGTGGTGACATAATCATGGTGTTGAAAGCATTAAGGAATAAAACATTGGTTGTATCATTGGGTATTTCTTTTTTCAAACATAATCTTAAAAGTAGGAATAATTTCTTTGCTGAATTTTTGAATGTTAACACCACAGTAAAGAACTCATACTTTCATTACAGATGTTGGAGGCTATGGAATTCATTAAGTCTGAGCAAGAAGCTGGTAGTGCAAACCACTTTAAGCTATCATTCGATAAATGGTATAGGGATTATGTCTATGATCCAGGTTTGAACTTAGGCAAGGTCTTAAATGGGTCATCTGGTCGCTGGGTTAGAACTAAATTATTTTGAACACTGAAGTTGCCGCATAACCTAACTACAAGCCTAAGTGTTTTCCGTATAGTAAAAGTCTGCAATAAAACAAAATAAAATAAGATAAAAACAAAATAAAAGGTTGATGTGCATACCTTAAACAAACCTAACAGAATCTTAAGTGTTATAGAATTTGAACTTCAGGAGAAAAAAGTACAAATGCATTATTTAATCATAAAGAATTATAATTTCTCCAAAATAATGGCAGGAATAAAATGGATCTAGTGTGAGTAACTGAATGTTATTACATTAGAGATATTTTTAGTCAAATACAAAATCATGAATCTTTTAAAAATGTTTTGAGATACATGTCCACCAACACACAAATGCATAGTTCATGTGGTGTGGTCTGCTTCAGCATCTGCCTCTAAATATAATTAACTCTTGGGGTTGCTGTTCAGGAGTTCTTTGAATCACCCATCGCAATGACCATCCTGAGTTCAGAGTCTTGACTTGCTTAATCAGAACCACAAATTGTACATGCAGTTTTTGGATGATCATCCTTGGATATAAAAACTTAAGAAGCTAGGCATGTAATGCTTGGACTATAGAAGTCTGAGAGAAGTATAATAATAGTCCTCAAGGCAAATAAGGACAGACTGCATGTATTAAATTTGGTCTATTTCTTATTATTGAATTGACAATTCACCGAACCTCAGTTAAGCAAACATACATAACTGAAAACTCACTTGTAAAAAACATAGTACTCCAAGTTGTTTTTATCAAGGTGAGTACTCTGTTGCTGGAAGTGCGAGATGTAAAAGTGCATAGCCTTTATGTGACTTGTGGTATACTGTCCGAGTCTAGAGACATGATGGTTTTTGTACCATTCGTAGCTTTGAAATGGAGATCACACCAGTAAGGGTAGGGAAATGTATCCTTGCTGCCACTGAAGTGTGATCTCAGAGCTGGTATATATAATTTGCAGGGGGTGCGGGGGGTGCATGGGGGCTGCTCCCCTGCAAAAATGTTGTAGAATGTGTGTGGTTTTTTTTAATTTATGGTTTCATTGCTCGTTGTTTTGGGTATCTGTAATTCAGAGTACTGTGTTTTCATACAAGTGATTTTTTCAGTTGTGTAAGTTTGCTTAACTGCAGTTCCGTAAACTGTCAATTCGATAATAAGAAGTAGATCCATTGAATTACATCAGACTGAGCATTCAATATGAAGAAATATATAGCACTTCATTAGAATGGGTAACGGTACTGAAAAAAGGAAACAAATTATAATGAAAGCATTGTTTTGAATAGCAATAACTTACTTGGAAGTATAAAGGCTGTTAGAATAGTTATCAAGCTAAAGGTATCCTTTGATGACTGCATTATTTGTTAAGTGGTATAACAGCAGGGTATTAGGAGTTTTCAGAAAACCTAAGTCCTGAATTTATAACGCATCACACCTCCATCCAGAAGTCATCCATCTCTCTTCTCAGTATGAATTTCTGTTTATCAGACACTGCATCAGTCTTTCTTATACTAAAATGTATGTGCTTTCTACAACAACATACCACATGATAGGGGTCTAGAGGCTGTTAAGCATTGGATAATGAGAGTGATCTTTACACTTTTGAATTGGAAGACCATTTTGAGTTAAAACTCACAAAAATGTATTTGTTTAACTTTGGGAATGATTTTTTTTTGCAGGTAAATGGTACAGTCATGAGGACAGCTATCATCCTCCTATATGCCTACCTGTTATCAGTTATTTTGAATATCCTTATACCTATAATCCGATAATGATCTGCTGTTTATCAGACTGACATGTGAAGTAGATATCTGATGACTGCTGGATGATTGATAAGGACAGTCATCCAGACTTGATTACATTTCATGAATATTTAAACAATTAGGTTTTGCCATAAAGTTTAAATTGAAAGCAAAACTATTCACCATTAATTTATTGGATGTCAATGTTATGAAAACTTTGAATGTTTCCCTGGTTGCTAAATTATATTGTAAGCCTTTCAACAGGAATTCATTATTCTTTTATAATAGTTGTTACCCACACCAAACAGTCAGAAGTATACGTAAGCCTCAGTACATGAGGATTTGGAAGAATCTGTAGAACTGAGAAGGTTAAAAAAACACTGGATGATCTTACCCATCACCTTTTACATCAGGATTATGGAAAAGATGACTTGGACATTATACAAAAGGAGGCAGAATTCATTCCTAGGGGACAACTGCTACAGTATGGCAAGGAATCAGTAGATAAAGGGCAGAAAGAGATCAGATTTACAACCACTTTTGGAAGCAATAGTTTATTTAAGAAAGATATTGAAGAAAAGCTGATCAGCTTTGCAAACTGACCTGGTTTTGACTTTATCCATTAACTACTGATGTATTTATACTTATGGAAGGACGAGGAATCTATCACAAATACTTGGATCTGACAAGATTACCATAAAATAAATCTTAGGGATTCCAAGAGAATAATGGTTGTGTAAGCTGTGACAAATGTATATGCTGCAATAAATTATTTATCTGTATACATTTCCCATACCTAATGCACCAGTGATTTTTAACATTAGACAAGATAGAACTTGTATATCACAAGCAGTGATACATCTTGGAGAGTGTTTCTGTGCATACCTCTCAACTGTCCGGAGTTTTACAGAATGTCCAGATTTTTGCTTCATATTTTTGGACTATTCCTCATAAAATGTATAGTTTTCTGTCAAATCCCCAAGGATTGAAGTTACTAAATAATGACATACATAGGACTAAAGAACATTATTCTAAAAGAACAACACATGCAGCAGTACACTTGCTTTATCATATTTCATTACTTTATCATATTTTCACACTGATAACTGTAGATGTCATGAAAAATCAGGGAAATAAAGGGTCTTTGAGCAATGCGTGGTAGTCAGTGTATATCACAGATCAACTCTTATGCTTCTATTTTCACTATCATTTCAGATAACGATGAATGTAGTGTCAAAAATACATGCCCAGACGATGCAAAATGTCACAACACCATTGGAAGTTATCAGTGCATGTGTGAACCTGGATTTCAGATTGTGTCAAGAGCATTAAGCCTCAGTAATACACAAAAAAGTTGTGTAGGTAAGTATAATTTAGAATTCGATTCTTAGTGTTATAACAGTTTAGTGAACAAAGGACGCCATTTATGTTGTTCATTTAAATGCTACAAACAATAGTCCATATATGTGGTTAGTATGTTACTGACGCATTCGAATGTGGATGCAGAGACCTGTAACTAGTACCTGTACCATGTACATGACATTGTCATCCCAGTATTGTAGTTAATAAGTCACGCAAACCAGTTTTGGCATAAACCAGAGTTCAAGCTATTTAAGTCAATGGATATTATTTAAAGAATCCTTATTACACTTTATGTAGTGTATGTTGGAATCTGCTAGATCACTGTTGTAGAACTAAAGCAATGTATTAATGTAACTAGTGACAAGATTCCACTTGTCCCCTCAAACTACATGATGTTTGAGAGCAGGTAAGAAAGAAGATTTATAAGGCCTTCTTGAAAGATTTATGTCCAAAGTTGCAAACTGGCTCTTGACTGAGCCTTTAAGGTGCATACAGTCTGTCCTATCTGAACTGAGACTCCCCCATTTGGTGTGCACTCATTATATACTGCTAAATATGGTAGTTGGGTTTACATGTCCCAACATATCTTTAACTTGCCATATTATGCCTGAGCTGTGTTGCCTAATTTTGACAAGGGTCTGGGTTTCCAACTATTTTTAATTGATACAGCAGTGTACCTGAGAAACATTCATAGATTCACAGGTAGGCACTATGCAATCATTCTTCAGTAGTTGATCAAACCTACTTTCAAGGGTAAGGGCTCATGGAACAGTGTCACAGATTATAGGCCTATAAACTTGTTACCTAATATGAGAAACATTATGAAAAGTATGGTTTTGTGTGTTCGGCTCAGTTAAATGAGAGATTTTGGAATAACATTATGTATCAGTTGCACAGTACAAATGTGTAATCAATTTCTGTAAAACAATATAATTTCGGCTTTTGAAAACCTTATCAAGGTTAATGCTGTCTAAACTGATATCACTTCTGCTTCCAAAATAATTGAATATACTAAATTAGTAACATATTTGTGTCTCTCCTTATCACTAACTGTGTGGGTAGTTCAGTGTTTGAGTAACAGAAGTCAATTAGTCTATTATGGGTCCTCATATGATGGTGGGCTACAGATAAATGGTTCCATAGGAATCTATATTGGGCCCTTACCTCTTCAGTTATATTATTTGATATTAATGTATGTCCTGACATCCTTTGTTTTTATAGAGATGACCTCAAATAAGGCACATTTCTTGCAAATGAAGATGATTGTAAAATTTTACAAACTTGCTGTGATAATCTAAGCCCCTGGACTAGTACTGATAACACAGTTTTTAGCACAAATAAAACTAAATATTTGTGTTTTGATAACCAATGGATTAGAGACTGCATATTCTCTAAAAATGAAGATACTGAGAGAGTTGCTACAATTAAAGATTCAAGTACTGTGGTATTCAGTAGCGTACTTTTTAATCACATTTAAAGCACAGTCGGGTAGTTTTGTTATGTACTTTATTAGAGAATTCCTGAACTCAAGGGATAAGGATATCTTAACAACAATTTATATGGTCCTGTTTAGGACAAATTTGAAGGATGTTAACCTTTTATTGTACTCATTTCAAAACAGTGACTACAGTAAACAAGAAAAAAATGCAACATGGATTTACAAAACTGATATGTTATTATTCCTCAATGAGCTATGAAGAGAGATTGTGGGCAGAATGAATAGTTAGTTATAGGCACACATAGAGAAACCTTACACAAGTTTATAATGCTTCAATGTATCCATGTTTTAGGGAATGTCTCTGGCTAACAAAGAACAAAAGAGCAGATTAACTAAGGTGAATATTTGAGAAGTATAAGAACAAGCAGTTGGTATTCGCAGAAAGTGGTATCTATTTGCAATTCATTCCCACCTTGGGGAGACTAAGAAGTTAGTTTCTTTCACAGTTGTATTAGATGGTTTACTTTGTGGAAGGTGCTATGCATATTAGACAGACAGCAAAGGCTTTTAGCCCATGTCTGATGCTAGATTGCATTGTGCCCTTATTTATTTAGTTATTTATTTATTTATTTATGTACATTTGTTAACAGGGTAAGTGGACTAGTCCAAGAATCCTTTCAAACCATGAACTGGGCCAAACATAGTGTAAAATGCAGTTATAACTAAATTATATAATACTCAATACATTATAAGAGGTAGACTACAATACAAAAGAAAAAATCAAGGTGCTCTCTCTCTCTCTCTCTCTCTATATATATATATATATATATATATATATATATATATATATATATATACATATATACATATATATAAATGCCGAAATGCCGGAATCTTGAGTTTTCAAATCATGAACCCAAAACATCGAGATTTCAGTATCTTGACATTTATAAGTGAGAGAAAAAAAGACAGACACTTAAAATAAAGTGTTTGCAGGGGGCAAGCCCCCCTGCACACCCCCACCCTCCCTACTTAAATATACCAACTCAAAGATTGCGCTACAGTGAAGAGAATGGCAATGCTCCTGTTGCACTTACTGTTCTGTTCATTTTAGCACGATCTCAGAGTTTATATATTTAAGTAGGGGGTTGTGGGGGGTGCATGGGTGCTTCCCACCTGCAAGCACTTTGTTTTAATTAATTTCTGCTTTTTTATTTTTAACTTTTAAATGTCGAGATACTGAAATCTCAATGTTTTTGGTACCTGATTTAAAAATTCGAGATTCCAGTGGACCCATAAAAACTGCCAGCACAGCTGATGGAGAATCAGCTGATCAAAAGTGCCAGCAGTTGTACCATGCAAGAGCAAGGTACATTCGGCGTTGGGAAATTTGTTCTTTCCCCACTGTAGTGGGATCTCAGAGTTGCACTATATAATTAGCAGGAGTGTGAGGTGCAGTCTACGGCAAAAAAGATTTGTTGTTTTGTGTTTAGTTTTTTGATTTGCTGCTGATTAATACATTGTGGTCGATCTGGTGACATTTGACAGATTAAAGTTTTGACCAATTATCAGACTTTTTTATGCATATATAGCTATAGATACACATAAACAAACACACACACACACACACACACACACACACACACACACACACACACACACACACACACACACACACACACACACACATGAAGCATTTATAATTTGCTAGCAGACAGAAATGTGTAGTGAATGAAATACAATCATGAAATACAATAAATATTCAAAATGAAGATAATATATTTGGAAAAAAGTAGAGAAATAAGCCAAATGTAGCAGCATCCACATGGAGAGATATAGAGTGAGATATAAGGTAGGTAGAGCTATTTAGCATAACACTCGAAGTTATCTTCCTAAGACGAAGGTTGATAAACAGTGGTAATGTAAAGAATGAGATGAATGGATTAGTAATATCAAGAAAGTGTAGAAATAAAGAGTGCCAAGAATAAAAATGAAGGTAGAAAGTGCAAATGTTAATGGAGCACAGAGAAGAAAGGTGCGTAAGAAGGAAAGTGTAAAAGGAAAGAAAGAATGTGTGGTGAGCAAAGAGAAAAAGAAGTGTGGGAAAGGAAACACAGCATTAGTATAACTAGTAAACTGGTATGGTAGGGCAGATTGATGACTTTAGAGTACTTAATTTAATATTTAGTTGCATAGCGTTTGTCTGATTTTTCTCAGAGAAGTTGACTTAACATTTCTTTTGAATTCTGCGGTAGCTGATTTTTATTATTCTTTTCTTTTAGAATTCTTTGTTTGGAGGTAAAATTGATTCCTTAAATGAGTCTGCCATTGCAGATTTGCTAAAGCACAGGTATCTTATGCAGTGTACAAAATGCTATGCATATATAAAGGTAACACCTGATAGCTCTGGTGATCTGTGCTCCTCATGTCAGAAGTTGGATGATTTACTTACAATTAGCAATAGTAAATCTAAATGTAATGGTAATGATTGTACTTGTATAATTTGAAGAATAGTGCCTGGGACTAAAATTTACCAGAATCAGACTGTAATAAAATTGATTCTGCAATATTAATAAGGAAATGATTTACAACATGTGTTCAGGAACAACAATGGCTTAAGATTGTAAGAAGCCTGCCAGGGAAAGAAATGACTGTTATGCTTCATATCAAGTTTTACCACCATCAATGTGTAGTGATCATGGGGTCATAAAGGTTAAATTGCTGCTAGATAATGCTGCCAAACTGGTCTAAACCAATGCACAAAGGAGTAATAGACTGTATGTAAGCAAAACAGTCACCATATAAAGCTAATCTGAGTGATGATTTATGATTTAACTAGAAAAAATGTGGCAAGTTTTGAAAGATAATATAAAAAAAAAAAAGTTTACCATCAGGGTATAGTCATTCTGTACTGAAGCTGTGTTAATAATTTGTAACAGGACATGGGACTGCCATGTAAAATGATCCCTCAGAGGAAGTGTGTGTATTGAATAGGGATACACAGATGAATTGTAGGAATGAACACAGGGAAACTCCTGCATGTACATCAGAGGAGGACATGTCAGTGGAAGATGGTAGCAGCAGGAACACCAAACACATATCTATGTACTACAGTATGAACTGTACAGTGAAAAGGTGGTGTCTGTGAATGACACACATGGTGACATAACAATGGGGAAGATGTGTGTATGAGATAAGCATCCTTACATGAATAATGCAAAACACATCTATTTGGCATACAATTGAGGTAGGGTGCATATTGGGAAGCTGTGCAAACTGATTTACCTGAATATGAGTGTACTCTCAGCAGAAGTCTCCAGCATGGTGGCCACATGTAAGGGATCATGGCAAACATTACAAGAACCAACCACAATCATGGACAATATCTGAATAATACCACCATTAATCCCATACCTCTGACATAACATATGTGATGTGGAGTGATAACAGATAAGGCTGCACACACACTGGACAACTAGCATGATACATCCACAGTCTATGAGGGTAACCACTCACACTGTCCTGGTACTGAAATATCTGTGGGAGATGTTAGGAGAGACACTGCTATACCAGCATGTGACAGTATGGGCACTACAGGCTAGTTGCCTTGTGTACATAGCATATGTCAATGGCACAATTTAAACTGTCACAAATGATATATATGCTATTAACATTGACAAACACCTGGGTATGCAGTGTGTGCATAAGGTGAGCAGGTAGCACATATGCATCTGATGTCACAACTTGATTGTTCTTCCACACCATTAGACAGTCATGTATATGCCACAGAAAGAATACCCAGGTATGGGCAATAAGCTGTGTGATAGTGCACTGTGACAAAGGTGATACACTTCAGTTACACAGCACTGGAACATGTGTAGGGAGGTGCATGGGGAAGGGTGCATTGCACTCAGTTATTGGTGTGATGAAGGCTGGGAACCATGACTTTAGTAAGCCCTTTGATGTGCATGTCCTTTACATACTTAGTACTTGTGTTACAGTCAAGGGACTAGTCAGCACTGTGACCACATGCTAGTGGATGTACCACTTACCTTGCACCCCAGGACACAGGTCGCATACCTATTGGTCTGATTATAGGGTGTGATGTCTACATTATACTTGGGTGTTGTGTCTGTTTCCTAATGCAACACATTCCTCCTTGTGTCTCGTCAACATAGGTGTTGTCATGGTTGTGGCAGCAGTCTCTAGTATGTGTTGATACTGTGTGTATTATACTAATATCACAGTTGTAGTCCATGATTGCCCACAAGCTGTAGTTCTTTAGGCAGCTGTTTGGACACAGCATGTGTATGTCATCTGTGATGTCCATCACTTAACTAAGGGGCCTAGCAGATACCCCTGATGTACTGACACATCACTGGAGCTGAGATATATATCACATCACACATTTCAACATAGTGAGATGCCATGTATGTCATACACTGGTCTAACAATTTGGTGATGTAGCTGTTTATGAGCACATATGATAGTGCTGATTAAATACCACAGTGCAACTTTTTGTCAAATGCCTTCACCTATTCAAGTTCCGCAAGATGACACTGTTGTCATCATGCATGCCCTCAATGATCTCCATACCTCTCAATCTCTTAGACCAAGAAATCTGGACAAAGCCATAAATAAAAGTGTGACAAAGACTCAAAAATAGGGACAATTTTTAAATATTACTCTTACAAACTTAGAATGTTGATAGAATAACAGGTTTTGGATTAATATGACTTTTCTGAAGGGTATGAAGTCTGAATCTCAAATGTTTGTAGTTATTTTCTAACTTCAAGCTTTAATGATTTAGCACTAATTTTCCAGAAAACCACACTTTTATGAAAAAGGGACTAAAAATATGAGGCTAAAATCTGGGCATTCTGTGAAAATCTGTACAGCTGAGAGGTATGACTGACCTCTTTGAGGACATCTATTAGATGTAAAAGACCTGATGTAGCAGTAACAAATCACACAGGTCTATTGCATACACCTGGAATATTACTAGTATACATGTAGAGAAGGTCCATGATGAGATGTTGGTCTACCTCATAGTCAAGGAGAGTCAGGATGTCTCAATGATGCTTGCATCAGGTGCTGTCCCCCCAACAAAGGTGGATGCATGTTGATGTACACCCTTGTATAGGAACATAGGCCATGTGGAGGGTGTATTGAACTGTGTATTTTACCGTATCAGGAAATTGTATATGCTGGGTCACTCCATAGCTGATCTGTGATGATGTCACAGCACATTGATTCCAAGTGATAGGCTTGGAGGAAGGTAAGACAGTGCATACTGCCTATTGTGATCTGGCCTAGGCTTTTAACACAATCACGCATGCAGGTATCATTGAGTAAACCTACAAGCTGGGGATTAAACCTTACATCAGTTGATGGGTAAACAATTTGCTCACTGACAGAACACATCATAGTTGGTGAATCAACCTGTACCAGTAGAGTTGTCACCACTAGCAAACACCAAGGATCTGTACATGGCCCTACACCATCTGAACTGTATTTCTTGACAGTTCAGGCTAGTGTATATGGCCTTTGGCTTACCAAGTTTTCTGATTCTTGCATATTGTGTGCAATCACTGAGTCCACCAATGGTGACAACATAGGACTAACACACATACCTAAAAGGTGCAAAGGCACACAGTCTACAAATGCATGCAGAAATGTATGCTTGCAATGTTGTCCATCTGAAAAGTGTAGTTCCATGTTAATCACCACATTGACAACAGTTCTGCTATGCAGAAACCCATTGATGCAAGCACTGCTAACACATTTAAAGTAGCAATCTGAACTTTGACCACCAAATGTCCAAACTGCTATTGAAATCCTGTGTTGTGCACATCAATAGTTATGTCATCATACTGACACCTTAGGATTGTATGACAGCACTGTAGCCAAACCACATTAGAGCAATAATAGAGTATAATCTTCTGTACATGTTCATCACCAGACACATGTAGCCACAGGAGAGACCACAGGGCTTTCTCAGCAAGATAACACAGGGCCTATATGCCATGCCATGATGTATCCAGATAGATTAAAAGCCATATCACTGTAAACTTTATTGTATAGGATGATGTGACCTCTGGCTAGCTCCCAGGGAAGTCTCTGACTCTGCTCTGATGGGAGTACTGCATATCCAAAAATGTTATATAGCTGATGACATCAGCAGTGTCTATTGGGGACAAGATAGCAATGCCCCACATGCTTGTGTAAAATGATCGCTGCAATATCAAGCAACAGCTCTCTCTCTCTCTCTCTCTCACACACACACACACACACACACACACACACACACACACACACACACACACACACACACACACACACACACACACGCACACACACACACACACACACACACACACACACACACACACACACACACACACACAGTTGACTGAAGTGAAATAGAACCCCTACCTATTTAAGAACACAGACTACTGAACACAGAACTTAACACAAGCATCACATCTCAAGTCTGATTTGTAGTTTGTCACACAACACTTTATAGCTGATGACATTAGCAGTGTCTGTCAAGGAGAATATGGTAATAGCAGTGTTCACATGCTGGTATAAAAAGCTCTCTGTAATGTCAAGAAACAGTTCTCACATACAAACATCTCCTCCAGTTGAATACAGTGAAAATTGAACCCCTACCTATCTAAGAACACAAACTACAGAATGCAATACTTTACACAAGCACCACAGCACAAGTCTGGTTTATACAGGAGTGCAGGTGAACTTGTAGGAGATGACATCAGCAGGTCATGTGGGAGACAAGAGTGTGGCAGGACTGCATGAAATGGATGTGTAGACGTGCAAGTATCAAAATACTAGAAATCCATGCCACTGGAGAACTAACTGTCAGAAGCACACTTCTGCTCTTCGGTCTAGACACACACACTCGACTGTAGTGAAAACAGAACCCCTATCTATAGGTTCATAGGTGTGTACTAGGCTAATGACCCTGGAGCCTTTACAAGCCTAGCCCATAGAAGTGCCCTGGCATTGTGCCACCTGATGTTAGTTTCCAGTGCATCTATCAAATAGAGCCACTGGAGTGATTCCCCGGGTGAACTTTCTATTTCCCATCCACTCATCAAGATTTCTCTTGAAGAGGGCCAGTGAGGTGCTCTGCTTGACATGTATGGGGAGTCTATTCCAGACCATAGGCAGTCTCTGGGTTATGAACCTGTCCCTCCAGCATATCCTGTTGATTGTGGCAATGAGGTTGAGGTCTCTGTAGTGTGTGGTGTGGAGGTATTGGGATTTTTTTAGATGTAGCATTTCTAGCAGAGCTGGGTCAGACATGGCTTTGTAAGTCAAGCAGAGGTTGCCTCTTAGTAGACAATATGAGACAGAGAATAGCTGGAGTTTTTTTTGTGTCTCTCCATGGAGGACACATGTTTAAGGCCTAGAATCCTCTTCGTGAGGTACTTTTGTGGACTCTCCAGCTGTTGCAGGTGTCTAGTGAGGTACATGCCAAATGGAGCATTATATTCTATGATTGGTCTAATAAGGGAAGAGTAGAGAGAAATGATGACCTCTTTCTTCCTGGATGCAAAACCGTTGGTAATGAGATGTGCCACATAGAAGGACTTTCTGACCATGGTCGAAGGAGAGGTTTCTGGCAACCTGTGTCCCCAGATCTCTTATAACACCTTCACTATACATGGAGCTCCCATCAATGTGGTAATTAGTGGGAACTGAGTTTTTCCCAAAGGTGATGATGATGCATTTTTTGGCATTAAGCTTAAGGCCATAGTTTTGACACCAGTCATTGGTCTCAGTGAGGTCTTTCTGTAGGATGTCTGCATTATTTGGGGAGTTAATAATGGCTCTCAGCTTGCAGTCATCTGTGAACTTGGTCAGCCAGAGTTCCTCTGTGTTGGCCAGGACTTCTGAGAAGTAGATGCCAAAGAGGAGAGGACCCAGGACCGATCTCTGTGGGACTACACTCATGACTGGTCAGCAGTCTAACTTGGAGTCTGCTACTTTCACACTGTGAGTTCAATCTGTGAGCCAATTTGCAATCCACCTAATTATATAGGGGTTTATGCCTAGTTTGGTGAGTTTATCAATAATTCCTGAGTAAGGAATGGTATCAAAGGCCTTGACCTCTTCTACTCTCCACTGCCTGTCAGTCCCCCTGTCCTCTACTCCTCTATCTGTCTCTATCCATACCATTCATACCACTCTGTCATATTCTACCATACTATTCCTATCTCTCTATCTTTCCCTACCTCTACTAAAGCACTGTAAGCTGTCCCAATGTCTCATTTGCAGTTGTCTGCCTCTTGCCCCTCCCACATTTACCTACTCTTCCCCTATTGCCCTCCCCTTCCCTCCTTACTCCTCAGAACTCCCATAAATACCCTGGGTTTAGTGGGGCACCATCTTTAGGACTTGGGATAAACCCTGGCTGCTGTCTGCTCCTGGCCCAGCGTCTAACCTCTGTGTTACCCAACTCATCCTGTGCTTCCAGTGCTAGTCAGCAGGAAGCTAAAGAACCCTCTCCAAATACCAGCGGGTCACCTCATGGCATAATTACCCTACAATCCCTCTTTCACGGAAACCAGTAAAGTATGTCTGCTGAATAATTCCTACAAGAAAGACTTTCTATTTATTGTACCTCTAGCACAAGTGTTAAAGCCAGTCCTAAGCTAGGACAGCCAGCAGCCTATACTCCCCTCTCTTCTGTATCTTCACTACCTCTCTCCTCCTACCTGCATAGATACCCCTCTTGTCTTACACACACTGTTCCTTGCTGTCTACCAACTTACTCCCTCTCATACAAGCCTACAATACTTGAGCTGTCCACTAGGTGGCACGCTTATTCCAGCCATAATCTCCTCTTACCCTTTTCTCATGACCAGCTACTTACCCAATTTCTTCAGCTCAGTAGTTCCCGAAGTGCTATTTAGTCCTCTCTTTTTTTCCTCCACTTCTACTGTCCACAGACACCTTTCTAGCCTTTATACTATTCCAGCCTACCACCTGGAATTAGTCTAGCTGATTGTTTTTCGCTAACTGCTTCATTATCTGTTTCTACCCACTCTGTTTGCCCTGCGGGCTCACTCTGCTCCCCTCTCTACCCCCAATTCCCACCCACCCCAGGGGTCCTACCCTTATACTTACTAAACCACACATCTTTCTCTTGCCATTACTCTCACCACACCTCTTCCTCTTTCCATTACTCTCTAAACACACCTCTTGCTCTTACCATTAATCTTCAAACACACTCTTCCTCCTACCTTTACTCTCCTAAAGTGCTCCAATTAACCAATTTCTTTCATATCTAACCACTCACCTCTCCCCTTGTAATCATACCACACCCTTCTCCCTTCTTTCATCCCCACCCTTTTTTACCTCTATATTCTACCAACAGATAATCTATACTTATTCATACAATGTTTAAACCACCCACCCCATCTAATATCCTACTCTTATTCACACTCTCACCACTAACTCCTTTAATCTTCACCCATGCACTCATCTCCTTTGAACACCCACTATGTCCATATTTAAACTACCCTAATAAGGAAACTAACTCTCCAATCCCTCCTCTCCTTTTTCTCCATGCTAATATAACATCTTCACCTAACTACACACTTCCTAAGTATCATAGAACACTACACATAAAATACAACAATCTATATCCCAGGAAAGGCCTACTTCTACACAGCAATTTCTCTAACCCAAACTATCTAAGTCCACTACTCTCATTAATGGATGGTGACATCCACCCTAACTCAGGCCCAACAACTACTCCTACCTCTTTCCATAACCACAAACAATCACCTACTCATGCCCTCTCTAAACCCTCTAACTCCCTCTTAATAGCTCATCTTAACAAACATAGCATTAACAATAAAGTAACTCAACTCCAACCTCTGACTGAAGTCTACTCATTTGATATTCTCTGTTTAACAGAAACATGATTAAAACCTGTAACCAAAGACAATGAAATCATCCCACCTGGATATAACATCCTGAGACTAGACAGAGTAACCAAGAAAGGCAGTGGGGTTGCTATTCTATATAAATCTAGCTTAGAATTAACCACTTACGACTGTAAACTACCCATAGACTCCAATGCAGAAATTCTTATCTCCAAGCTTCATCTTAACAATGCCAAATCCATCTATGTTATCTGTATGTATCTACCACCTGGTAACAACACTGCCATCATGGAAAATATACTTTGTTGGCTTTCCCAACACCTGCTCCAAGAAACCATAATCCTAGGTGACACAAACATTGATTAGAACTGCCACTGTAGCAGTCTCCCCACAACCCATATTAACCTATATGGGTATTCTCAAACCATTACCTCCCCCACCAGGATAAATAAATCTAACAAGAAAGAAACCTTATTAGACTGGATTCTCATAAGCCATCATCCTCATATTTATGAATCTGGAACTCTCCCTGATGATTTAAGTGACCACTTACTTACCAACATCATCAGACATAAAACCAATACTCCCATTCTAGCATTTAACGTCTGTTAAAAACATCAGATCTAAAAAGAACTTTAACCCTGAACTATTCCAAATGGAACTAAGAGCTTGCAATGGTCTCCCTTACAACACCTCTCTTTAGATGAAGCCATTAATTACTTTAACTCTAACTTCCTTGCCATCCTCAACCACCATGCTCTAACCTGATTAATTAGAATTAAAACCAGCTTTGCACCATGGCTGTCAAAAGAAACCAAACACAAAATAAATCTTAGAAATACAATTTGGGCAAAATGGAGAAAGACTAAAAACCCTGTAGATCAACAAACCTTTAGACAGCTAAGAAATGATACCAAGAAAGCTATAATTTCCGATAAAATAAACTACTACCTACAATCTCAACAAGCTAATCAAAACAACCCACAAACATTTTGGACTAGCATTAACCAGCTACTCCATCCAGGTCAATCTACTACTCCAAACCCTCAAAATACTGACCACAAAAATCCAATGCATACAGCCAATGCTTTCAATACCTTTTTTACTAATGATATCCAAACAATAGCTAGTCAACTATCACCTAATAACTTTACTCTACCTTCCTATAAATCAACCTCACCTCCTCCTTTTCATATTCAACCTGTCCCAACAATGTATATTCTAACCCTACTACAGAAACTAAAACCATGCTCTCCCTCAGCGGACCAACTACCTGCTAAATTCCTACAACAATCAGCCAAAGCTATTGCTTATTCCATTTTCATTCTGATCAATAGAACTATTACTGAAAGTCATATCCCTAGCTTATGGAAAATTTCCCATATTATCCCCCTCCATAAAGATGGACAATCCACTGAACTTTCCAACTACCACCCTATTGCCCTTCTCTCTCCTTTGGCAAAGATCCTGGAGAAATGCATTCATAGACAATTACTTGACCATCTAACCCAAAATAATTTACTTTCCAACTGTCAACATGGATTCAGACCTTCACACAGCACTACCACTGCTCTCCTTTCCTTCACAGACTATATCAATAAAAAACACAACCTTAACAAGCTCTCTTCAGCATTATTTATTGACCCGTCTAAGGCTTTTGACATGGTAAATCACCAGATTCTCATCAAAATACTTAAATCCCTATCACCAGATACATCTTCCATAAAGTGGTTCCAGTCCTACCTGGATAAAAGACAACAGGCCGTACTATGGCAGAAGTCTCTATCTACCCTCTTGACCTTCATCTTGCTATCCCCCAAGCCACATGCATACAATATGTTGATGACTCCACACTGATATGCTCAGCCACTTCCTCCTCTGAAATTCACTCTCTTATCCAACAAGTATTTAACACAGTTGAGCAATGGTTTATACATAGGTGCCTTCTCCTAAACTCCAAAAAGACCAAACTCCTTCTCTTCTCTCCTACTCAAAAGTCCTCTCCTCTTGATTTCTCAGTTATCACTACCAATAAAGCTATTATATCACCAGACCCAACCACCAAACTATTGGCTATCACTATTGACAACAATCTGAACTTTGATATCCAAATTAATAATACTATAACTGTCAACAAAAAAACTTGACTCTCTCTATGGGATTAAAACCTTCCTTTTACCTACAGCTAAATGCACTATAGCTCATACTCATCTAATCTCTACACTTCTTTATGCATCACCCATTTTTACTAAGCTATCTAAAAATAACCTTAGCAAATTGGAAATGTCCTACAATAACATTGCCAGATTTGCTACAGGCAACCCACTTAGAATCCACCATTGCATTTATATAAAGCTGCTGGGATGGCTGGAGCTACAATTAAATTCCATCAACTATCTATAGATTACAACACTCTTTATAAACCATCCAAAACTCATATTCTATCCACACTCATCACCCCCTACAAAAATCTGAAATCATTAAGGTCTTCTCACAAACTTCTAGTACTTACCTCTAAACCAAACAACAAGGCTGGCGACTCCCTCTTCTCTAATAAAAAGCCTGGAATCTCCTCCCTAATGAACTTTCCTCACTTCCCTCACTATCACTCTTCAAAAATAAATTGAAAGTGTTCCTCAGAACACACTGGTTATGCCCCTGTACTAACCCTGACTAGTTATGTGTCTCTACATACTTTGCTCTACCTACCCTTTCTACTCATAAACTGTGATTCCTTCCTTTTGACCACAATTCTATCTCCCTCTAGAACACCACATAGTGTACCAGTATGCTATATAATGCCTGCACTCAGCACTGACGAATTTACTGTGTTAACCTGTAATATGCATTGTAATTATGAGTTTTTTTTAATGTTACCTATTTGTTATTGTTGTTTTTCATTGTTCAGTCTTGGAGCTTATCTCCCTGGGCCTCTACTGAAAATGGACATGTATCCAGTTAGACTAGCCTGGTAAACAAATGTAAAATAAATAATAAATAATAAATAGGTAGGCTGTATGAATTGCCTTATCCTCATCCACAGCTCTGGTCACTGACTCACAGAAGTCAAGCAGGTTGTGCAGGCATGATCACAAAACCATATTGAGTGGGATCTAATGTTTGGAGATTCCCTATATCCTTGTTAATTAGGTCCATGATGATGTGCTCCATAGCCTTACATATCAGACTCATCAGGTTAATGGGGCAATAATTTCCAGGGTCTGTAGTTGCTCCTCCTTTATGGAGAGGGATGACTGTGTAGAAGTGCTCCATTTGGTAGGGACAAAGCCTGAGGTGAGGCTGTGAGTGAACAGAGCACACAGATGTGGTGCCAGTTCACTTTGTAATTCATATAGAACACAGCCAGGGATATTGTTGGGTCCCATGTAAGCTGTATACTTGGCATGGACAATGCAGCTTTAACCTTTGCTGCAGTAATGCTGGGTACCTGACATTCTTCTGGTATCGAGATTGGTCCTGTAGGGGGGAGAGAGGAGTAAAGTTGGCACTGATTCTGTCGGCCAGTATGTTGTCATTATCTGTTGGCTCAGTACAGGAGGTACCATTGTGCAGTAACTCAGAGCAAATCTAGGTATTGCTGTGGAAATTCTTGCTATAACTAAAGAAGGCTTTGTTGTTGTTTTTAGTGTCTGCCACAATTCTGCCTTCATAGCTGGCTATGGAGGTTTTGATGAGAGAGCTCAACTTTTTGTTGAGACTGATAAGGGAATATTTCCAGTCTTGGGACTTCACCATTTTCTGCAACAGTTTCTTCCTTCTGTTGCAGAGTTTATTAATAGCAGAGGACCACCAGATTGGCTTCCTTTTTTGGAGTAGAGTGTCTTGGTTGTGTTAGGTATGGCTAGTTCCATGCATTTATGTACATGTTCATAAAGTTCATTGGTGTATGATTCAGCAGTCATGTATCTATTTTCCATTGGCATGGGTGCTATGAAGTTAGCCACCTCTATTTTTAGGAGTCCAAAGTCAGCTTTGGAGAAGTTTTTCATGGTGGCTACCTTTGCAGGGGGTGTGGGTGAGATGTGTATTTCCATGGTGATTAGTTTGTGTTCGGATCTAACCAGGGAGGAATTGACTATTGGTGTAGATCAACGGTTGCCCATGTTAGTAATAACCAGGTCAAGGATGTTGCTTCCTCTAGTGGGGGTAAGAATGAGCTGGTCCAGGGCATTGGAATTGATGAATTCCAGAAAGCATTGGGCCAGTCCATTGGTGCATGAGTAGTTTTCCCAGTTGATGGAGGGGTAGTATGAGAGTGCTGTGTTGGATGTTAATAGTTCCCAGGGTACTTAGGAATGTGGAGTGAGTCTTGGGACATGGTTGGGGACCTATAGCAGGCTACGACCTGAATCACCATCTTACCCAATGTTAGTTGTACCTTGAGTATCCTAGATGCATTATGCTGGGCTACTAGTCTGGAGGTGTGCATATCTTTTATGAATATAGAGACACCACTGCCTTTGGAGCTTTGGTCCATGTTCTGGGGCCAAAAGGTGTGGAATACGTTATAGCCTGGTAGTGCAGGGGTATTTTCTGCTGCTTTAAACCAGGTCTCCATTGCAGCACAAATGTCAGTGCTCTCCATTTTGAGGAGTGCTTTTAGCTAGTGCATCTTGAGATTTAGACATCTACAACTGAGGAGCATAACCCTCAGACTGCATTTATTTATAGCTGTTATGGTGGTAATTTGGTCTTTTTTAAAAGGCACTACAGAGGTGGCAAGAGCATTAGGCAGTACCCAGAAACCCACGGGTGACAGATGCAGGCCATCTCTGGCAAAGCATTGAGGTCTGTCAATCATGTCATCCCAAGCAGACAGATACTGAATCCCCTTAGAATGACACCAGAGACTTAGCCAATTGCTGAAGTCAGTCATTTTATGTTTGTACTGCCGTATCATTCTGGGTGATGGTAGGATGCTGCTTATGGCTAGGACATACCTGCCTGGGCCACATAATCCAAGAGCTCCATCATGTCTCTTTTCATGTAGTCCAGAGAGGTGCTTCTCAGGTCATTCAAATCCACATGGACAATGATAGATTCAGGCTTGTACTTGTGGAGTGACCTGAGTGCATGTGTTATGTGTCAGATTCTGGCACCTGATAGACCGCTGACTGTTACCTTCTCCTTATTCAACCTAGTGAGTGAGACATCAGTGTGCCTCACTATTGAGTTACATATGATTATTGTATTGGGCAAGCTGTTTTACCTTAGGTTGAGGGCCACACTGTGTAGGAGAGCTATGTGTTTTGTGGTTTGTGCTGTGTTGTGGTGGTCCAGTGCATTTCTGCCTTAGAGGTCTCTGCTGTTTGTGTAGATTTCAATTGAGATACTCTATGAAGGTGGGTGTGTGGTTTATGTTTTATGTGAGTGCTGTGATGGTGATTGTTCTGGAGGGCTATGTAATCCATGTGGTGTGGTACAAGTGTTGACCTTCTCTTCTTGACCAACTATTCTGGTCTTGGCTGGAGAGTGCATGACTTCCAAGTTGGAGATATAAGTGCATCTCTCACAAGTCTGAGTGTTGAGAGGTAAGAGCAAAGGGTTGTCTGTGTACATGAAGCAGTTGCTACAGTGCCTCAGCATGCCCAAGTCCACCAGGTTAATAGGAAAAAGCACAGGAAACTGACTAGACATGCCAGGAGGGATGGTCATCATTACTAAGTACTGGAGATGCTTCCTTATAGGATGTCTAGTGCTGATAGCACTTATGTGTGCTACAATAATTGCTACAAAAAGCCTGATGAAGTGCTAGGTGAATAAGTTAATTAAAGTGCAAGAGAGAAGAGAACTAGCAAGATCTAAGGGAAAAATTGAAGAGCAGATATTCTGGCACCGGTAATAGTTTACCGCAGCTTAGTGGCACTGCACGGCATGCAAACACAGGCTTTTAAACCAAAAAGTTGAAAGGGATAGAAAAACTGCCTAAATGGCCACTAAACTATAATTTCAGAGTCAGAAACCACTCCTCTTTGGTAGATAAGCCACCTAGTGCTTACCATTCACACTGATAAGCTGGAAGGCTTCATTCTAAAACAGAAAGGTCTGGGGAACTCAGAAACTTACAAAACAGTCCTGGATACAACAAATCTGTATCTGGACTACTCTAGTAACAAGAAAGGTGGGAAACAAGCTTAGAACTTTTTTTTTGCAGAAAAAAAAGTTAAAACAGTAATAAAAATACTTTAAATGCAGTGTAAGCTAGCACACTTGAGTGTGCAGCAATATTAAAACAAATACAGTTAAAATAAATGCAGTTAATGAAAGCATGACTTAAATCAAGTGCAGAAAGCAGTATAGTCAGAAAAAATCAAAATAGAGGCACTTAAAGTCTCTCTTTCTCCTTTCTGTTGCTCTTGTAGTCTGCAGGATGCCAAACAGGATCTGAAGACCTTGTTAAACAAAAATAACAGTACCAACTGCAGTCCAAACGAACGTTACACGAAAAATCTTTACTTTATGTCGTAAGCGCTTTCATGCAGACAATCTCCGCACTTCTTCAGACAAAGTTACAAACATATGATACCCATTATATATATTCACATAGATAATTGCTTCATTAAACAATTAAAGACAATTGATTTTATGACACTCCAATTTCACTTCATTTAACATAAAAAATCCCTAAAACCAAGTTTAAAATGCAACAATATTCAAAAATTTATAACAGTGATAACAAGAATATATATGTATATATGATAAACTTGAATCCAACACCTTCCTATGTATATGAATTTCAGATTTTGTTATATTTATTACCAATTTTTACGAATAAAAATTAAATAAATTTCTTAATGTTTCCTGATAATTCTAAACGGATTTCATAATTTGTAAGTAATCTATACAGCGACAAGATGAATAATCTATCTCAAAAGGGCTCTAAGTTTTAAGAGACATTTAATCGAACAAATCTCATTAAGACCTGGATAGACTTGTGCATTAGTCTTGAGTTGCCATAGCAACTCTTGCTCTTCGAGCAATAAGTTCCAAGGACCACCTCTGGGATCTTTTTTAATTTGCTGGACCACCAAGAATAAAAATTTGTGGTCTCTATTCATTGAAATGTGTTTCGCCAAGGCGTTAAAGGTGTTATACTTGGCAATAGCATATAAATGTTCATATATGCGTTGCCTAAGTGGACGCTCGGTTTTACCAAAATAAAAAACATTACATGATTGGCATATTGCTACATAAACCACACCTTCAGTTTGACAATTATATTTGTCATTAATATAATATTTTTCTCCTTTGATGTTAAATGTGGAGCCAGTTTGAATGTGCTTGCAATAGTGGCAGTGACCACATTTGAACATCCCTTTCTTAATTTTATGTTGCTGCAAGGGGCGTTCTAATAATGTTTTAAGAGATGGCGTTCTTTTAAAAACCACTAATGGTTTCAAACCTAAAGTTTCACTGCATTGTGAATCCTGCAGGATTAATTCCCAATTTATATTCAAAATGTTTTTAAATTCAAATATGTGTTCATTGTATTGAGTAGATAGACAAGATCTATAATTTGTAAAATCTTTGTTAGCAACCACCAAATCTGGGCTCTCATTGGACAAGGTGGCAACTAAATCATGTGTTGGCATGGCCGTATTGTGATGAAGTAGAAGGGGTGCTAATGAACCATTTTGGCGTTTTTGTTGTACTTCCTTCATTATGTTGTTAAAGAGTTTGTTTGGATACCCTCTATTTAAAAACATTTGTTTAAGGAGTTCACATTCTTCATATATTTAGTTACCACATTGTCCAATGAGAGCCCAGATTTGGGTTATGGCTAGGCTTGTAAAGCCCCCAGGGCCATTATCCTAGTACACACCTATGAACCTGTGAACAATGGTACAACTTGGGTAGACTTTTCAAGGCCCTAGGGTAATTAGCCTAGTAACCTCCTATGAAACTAAGGTCATTATGGTAGTAGCCTTGTATGAACCTATGAAGCTATAAATTTATGCAGGCCTGCCAACATCTTGTCACGTACATGGGCTACTGATATCATATATATAAGTTCAACTGCAGTCTTATAAATGTCAGACGTGAGCTGTGGCACTTGGTTTATGTACTGTGTTCTGTAGTCAGTGTATTTAGATAGGTAGGGGTTCTAATCTCACTGCAGTCAACAGTGTGTGCTCTTGCTTGACATTACAGAGAGATTTTTAATGCAGCATGTGGGACACTGTTATTACCATGTTCTCAACAGACACTGCTGATGTCATAAGCGATATCAGATGTCTGGATATGCAGTCATCCCTCCAGGGCATGGTCACACATCGACCATGAGGTCAGGCAGACGTTACCTCATCCTATACTAGACAGATGACAGTGACATGGATTTTTGTCTAACCATAAATATCATGCCATGGTTTGTAGACCCTGTGTTATCATATGAAAGCCTGGTGTTAGTTCCAGCTGCTTCATGTGTCTGTAGAAGTACATGCAAAAGAGGGCAAGAGGGGGTCCAAATGGAGAGATAATAAAATGGGTCCAAATGGAGAGATGATAAAATCATCAAAAGGAGAGAAGTATTGCTGGAATGGAATACATCCTTAAGTCTTGCTGAGTACCTCCATGAGGTGGACCCTGTTTTCCACAAAATCCCGCCAAGATGACATTGATATATTGACTGTATTACGTATAGCATACATCATGGACAGAAGTAGGCTAAAAAAATAAAGAAGATAGTTAGGTTCACAAGTCCCAGGATAAAAAAGTGCCCACTCCTGGTAGGTCTAACTGGTACTGGAACTGGAAACAATAGTGTAGAACCCTCAAGACAAGGAAATATCCCTACAATGGGGCTAAGCCAGGCCCAGGGGGAGGATGGCCCCCTTTTAAAGAAGGAAGGAGCAGTCCACAAAAATCACAAAAACTGATAGATGAAAAAAAGAGCCATACAGACGATAGAGTGGATTTTTGAGGATAACAAATACATTATGTATTGTTACTATTATGCAAGAATCCCAGAATTTTCTGACAAAAGATATACAAAAAGATTAAGAGAGAAATTAGAGGAAAGAAAAATACTTCCACAAGAAAAACTGTCAAAAGCTACAAATAAAAATTTGTGTTCATTAATACAATAGATCCATGAAAAAATTATATACCAGGAAAACTTGTGCTATTTGGAAAAAGAAACAACTGAGGAAGTTTGAAAATTTAAAGAACAAAATTTAGTGATATTTAAAGGATATTAAAAAGAAATATGGGCATGGGAAAGAAAGAAAGGTCAGATATGGTGCAATATTTATGCAAAGGAGAAAGCCAAATTAATTGACAAAAAAGGCAACCCCAAAGATATTTAAAGAGAAATACAAGCAAAGGCATCCAAATATGAAAAATTTCACAGTAAAAAAATAAGATGATCACAAAGATGGAACGTAGAACAGAAGATTAGTTAAGTAGAAGTTAAAAAATAAAAGCTGCAGTTACTGAATATATACAAAGTAAAGGATTCGGTGTAGAAAGTCTAACATAGGTTATATCACAGCATGATGGAACAACTAGTCCCCAAAGTAAGGAGAAACAAGAGGAGCAGGAGACATCTGAAGAAAAAATATGGACATGGGAAAGAAAAAGAGATGCACTATGTTGCAATATTTATGCAAAGCAGAAAGCCAAACAAAGCAGTACAAAAAAGCAGAACCAAAGATATTTGAAAAGAAATACAGACAAAGACTTCCAGATATGGAAAACTTTACAATACAAAAAATAAGCAAACCAAGAGGAAAAGTAGAAAATAGGATTAGAAATGGGTAAGTTAAAGGAATAGAAACTGAGGTTATGGATTACCTGCAATGTGAAGGATTTATTACAGAAAATTTAACTCGGATAACAACACAACAGGATAGAGCTATGGACACCCAAATTAAGGAGAAACCAGTGGGGCAGGAAGCATCTAATCAGTTGACATATGAAGATACTTTGGACCCTCCAATAGGAAACTAGTACAAACATTCAGTTGGGGCTATATAGCAAGGGAATGAACAGGAAACTGTGGCAACTCTGAAACAGTCAATATCATGGAGTGGTAGGTCAGTGAGTTCCCATATGAAAGAGCAACAGATGACAGAGTGAAATTGAAGAGAATGTGGCACAGCAAGATGCTCTGGAACTTTCTATAGAATGCCTGCAGAAAATGGCAAACAAAGAATGTGCCCTCAGTTTAGAAGACATTGATTTAATTGAAGAGTTGCTTGATTTAATAGAGATGGATAGACGTATTAAGATCAATGAAAGAAATAGACTGTAGAAGGTCAATAAAACCAAAAAAGTTAGAAGTTTGATAAAAAAAATGAACATAGTAATTAGGACTGTCCATAGAGATTCATGCTATATAACAGGATACATTACTGTGCAACTAAATTAATAACAGATAAAGTCCTACCACAAGAACACAGGGTAGTAAGGAAAATGATGGGGAGAAATCAAATGCCATCAAGGAATTAAGAAATAGAGAAAACTATAAAGCATTTAAGACAATAAGTGTCACTGTTAGACGAGTATAAAAGAGGGAACAGATCAACAAAAATACTTAGAAAGATACACGTAATAAAAGCAATGCACAGCATTATAATGGATCAAAATGTATCATGCACTATCGCAAATAAACTAAAAATATCAGCAGAGACAGAAAATTTTAGAAGATACTCAGATAAATATAAAGAAAAACTACAAAATAAGCAATTTATTGATGATCCAAAAAAGTTTTATACACAGTTGGGAACAAAGGTAAAAGGAGTTGAAAGACCACCAAAAAAGAAGAAATAGATACATTTTGGTGAAATATTTATGAAGATCCTATGGAACATACTAAAGATTTTAAATGGATAGAAGAAGTTAAAGGAATAATAAGAAGTTCAAATGTACAGGACATGAAATGGGATGAAGTAATGGCCAGACAGATTGAAACAAAATTAAGAAAAACCTCTAACTGGAAAACCCCATGCCCAGATGCAATACCTAACTTCTGGTTAAAAGTATTAACATCTATGTACAAAGATTTAGCCATGAGTAAGAACTATTTATATGTGGACCTTGAATAGACACCTGCCTGGCTAACAATAGGAAAACAATGCTCCTACCTGGTGAACCTGCAAGCTACCATAACAATGATAGACCGATAACTTGCCTTCTGATGATGTATAAACTATACACTGGAATTGATGCTGACAGAGTTTATAGTCATTTAGAAGAAAACTCAATTATTGCAATAGAATAAAAGGGTAATAAAAGAAATTCATATGGAACAAAGGATCTTTTTTGTTAAATAAAGTCATATTAGAGAGCTGTAAAAAGGGGAAGACCCTACATATGGCATAGATAAAAAAAACATTTGATAGTGTCCCATATTCATGGATAAGAGTGATTAAAAATGTATAAGATATACACTACATCACAGCAACCATGAAACCATGGCAAACCACTCTAGAGTTAAGCCACGATAAAGGACAAATTATCATTCCAGGGTTAAAAATCCAAAGGGTGATATTCCAGAGTGATTCTCAGTCACCACTGTTCTTTTGCCTTTCCCTAAACACATTAAGCTGTCTGCTTAACAAATTAGGTCATGGCTATAATTTGGCTCCTGGAACGCGACAACGTGTAAAGATGTCATCTTTTATTTGTAGATGACTCAAAACTGTATACCTCATCACATGAGGAACTGAAAGCACAACTGCAAGTAGTCAAAACTTTCTCAGATGATATAAGAATGTAATTTGATCCTGATGAATGTCCAAAAGCAACCTTTAAAGCAGGAAAGCTGCAGCACCAAGAAAACAACAGTTTGGGACAAGAAAGTGATATAAAAGAACTTGAGCAACAAGGAGTGTATAAATATTTGGGAATTGTTGAAGGATCAACAATAAAACATGAACAAATATATAGATCTGACATCATTAGACTGCATACACATCTGCTGACCTCACAAGTCCCAAACATAGTAAAAGTTTTGAAACATGAGGAGAATAAATCTAAGATGACTTCCCTGCTTAGTCTAGCAGAAGCATGTCAGCATCAAGTGGGAATGGATATCAAACCAGAAGTAGATAAAAATCAGGCAGCAACTGAATGTGCCAAAAACAAAGGAAAGAATATAAGGTGATGGATCAGAAGAGAAGGCAAGAAATGTGGAAAGAGGGCAAGGAATGTGGAAAATGTATAAATATAGTTGGAAGTATAGAAAACTCCTGGAACAACCTCATGTTGATCGGGATCAGACACAGTAATTGTTAAGGATAGGCAAAAACAGAAGATGAAAGTTAATATTGGCAGCCCGAGATACCGGACAACATGCATATTGGATTACAAAGTCCATTGAACGTGTGGGAGAAACAGACAACTGTAGGTTTTGTAAAACAGAATTGGAAATAATTGCACACCTTGTTGCTAATTGTAACATACTAATGGCAGAAGGACTGTATGCTGAAAGGCATAATAATGTGGCAAGACTATTGCACTAGAGATTGTGCAAACATTATAATATTAAAGTAGCTGAAAAACACTGGAAACATGAGCCACAAAACATCACAGAAAATTATCAAGTCTACATCACATGGAATTACCCATTACCAACATTTCAAAAGATAGATGCAAAACAAAAAACAGGTATAGTGGTCCATGAAAAGAAGACAAACGTAGCATTGACAGTTGAAATTGCTACACCCAGTGAATATAATATCTTGTGTATAGAGAGACACAAAGTCATAAAATATCAGGAATTGCAGGCAGAAATAAGGGCAATCTGGACGAAAGATACCCAGACAGTTCCAATAGCAGTAGGAGCTATGGGTCTTATAAAAAAGAATCTACATCATATTTAGATATGTTACTGATACATGTAATTCTGTAAGACTTGCAGAAGGAGTCACTACTGGGCACATTGTGAGTGCTGCAAAGAGCACTTCTGGCTGAGATCTAAGATTGAAACAGTACTAATTTCATGAACTTTAATCATACTTTGACTTAGGAATGGGGTCCATTTTCATCATGGTATTAGAAACCCCAAAGATTTAGAGAAATAAAAAAAAGAGCATTATACTGTATTGCTGTTCTGATGAGGTGTGAATACAGTGCTTTTGTACAGTTTAAGATCTGAATATGATGGAATGACTTATACCTAACTTCTGGTTAAAAGTATTAACATCTATGTACAAAGATTTAGCCATGAGTAAGAACTATTTATATGTGGACCTTGAATAGACACCTGCCTGGCTAACAATAGGAAAACAATGCTCCTACTTGGTGAACCTGCAAGCTACCATAACAATGATAGACCGATAACTTGCCTTCTGATGATGTATAAACTATACACTGGAATTGATGCTGACAGAGTTTATAGTCATTTAGAAGAAAACTCAATTATTGCAATAGAATAAAAGGGTAATAAAAGAAATTCATATGGAACAAAGGATCTTTTTTGTTAAATAAAGTCATATTAGAGAGCTGTAAAAAGGGGAAGACCCTACATATGGCATAGATAGACTATAAAAAAAAGCATTTGATAGTGTCCCATATTCATGGATAAGAGTGATTAAAAATGTATAAGATATACACTACATCACAGCAACCATGAAACCATGGCAAACCACTCTAGAGTTAAGCCACGATAAAGGACAAATTATCATTCCAGGGTTAAAAATCCAAAGGGTGATATTCCAGAGTGATTCTCAGTCACCACTGCTCCTTTGCCTTTTCCCTAAACACATTAAGCTGTCTGCTTAACAAATTAGGTCATGGCTATAATTTGGCTCCTGGAACGCGACAAAGTGTAAAGATGTCATCTTTTATTTGTAGATGATTCAAAACTGTATACCTCATCACACGAGGAACTGAAAGCACAACTGCAAGTAGTCAAAACTTTCTCAGATGATATAAGAACGTCATTTGATCCTGATGAATGTCCAAAAGCAACCTTTAAAGCAGGAAAGCTGCAGCACCAAGAAAACAACAGTTTGGGACAAGAAAGTGATATAAAAGAACTTGAGCAACAGGGAGTGTATAAATATTTGGGAATTGTTGAAGGATCAGCAATAAAACATGAACAAATATATAGATCTGACATCATTAGACTGCATACACATCTGCTGACCTCACAAGTCCCAAACATAGTAAAAGTTTTGAAACATGAGGAGAATAAATCTAAGATGACTTCCCTGCTTAGTCTAGCAGAAGCATGTCAGCATCAAGTGGGAATGGATATCAAACCAGAAGTAGATAAAAATCAGGCAGCAACTGAATGTGCCAAAAACAAAGGAAAGAATATAAGGTGATGGATCAGAAGAGAAGGCAAGAAATGTGGAAAGAGGGCAAGGAATGTGGAAAATGTATAAATATAGTTGGAAGTATAGAAAACTCCTGGAACAACCTCATGTTGTTTAGGATCAGACACAGTAATTGTTAAGGATAGGCAAAAACAGAAGATGAAAGTTAATATTGGCAGCCCGAGATACTGGACAACATGCATATTGGATTACAAAGTCCATTGAACGTGTGGGAGAAACAGACAACTGTAGGTTTTGTAAAACAGAATTGGAAATAATTGCACACCTTGTTGCTAATTGTAACATACTAATGGCAGAAGGACTGTATGCTGAAAGGCATAATAATGTGGCAAGACTATTGCACTAGAGATTGTGCAAACATTATAATATTAAAGTAGCTGAAAAACACTGGAAACATGAGCCACAAAACATCACAGAAAATTATCAAGTCTACATCACATGGAATTACCCATTACCAACATTTCAAAAGATAGATGCAAAACAAAAAACAGATATAGTGGTCCATGAAAAGAAGACAAACGTAGCATTGACCGTTGAAATTGCTACACCCAGTGAATATAATATCTTGTGTATAGAGAGACACAAAGTCATAAAATATCAGGAATTGCAGGCAGAAATAAGGGCAATCTGGACGAAAGATACCCAGACAGTTCCAATAGCAGTAGGAGCTATGGGTCTTATAAAAAAGAATCTACATCATATTTAGATATGTTACTGATACATGTAATTCTGTAAGACTTGCAGAAGGAGTCACTACTGGGCA
This sequence comes from Protopterus annectens, assembly GCF_019279795.1. Classification (NCBI taxonomy): domain Eukaryota; kingdom Metazoa; phylum Chordata; order Ceratodontiformes; family Protopteridae; genus Protopterus; species Protopterus annectens. The sequence continues at coordinate 1,623,710,444 of NC_056743.1, read as the reverse complement.
CATTGTGAGTGCTGCAAAGAGCACTTCTGGCTGAGATCTAAGATTGAAACAGTACTAATTTCATGAACTTTAATCATACTTTGACTTAGGAATGGGGTCCATTTTCATCATGGTATTAGAAACCCCAAAGATTTAGAGAAATAAAAAAAAGAGCATTATACTATATTGCTGTTCTGATGACGTGTGAATACAGTGCTTTTGTACAGTTTAAGATCTGAATATGATGGAATGACTTATGATGTGCACCATATATTTGTCTTGGAAGATTATTAAAGCAAGAAGCTAGAAAGTAATGGTACACATTGCAATTTCTGACATCAACACTCTTTCAAGAGCATTCATTATAATGTTGTGAAATTTGATGCTATCAACTGTCTAACTTTTAAAGACCAATATAAGTCAAAGGTACAATGAGCAGTTCAACAACACAAATGCAGATATACTAAGCTCTAAGTTATCTATACACCTGAGTATCAGACACAGCCTTTGTATCCTTGAATCCAAAAGATAGAAAACAGGAATATGGCACAGTTTTCATCACTTGCACAGGGTGTTGCGGTGGGGGGCATATCCAGGCTGATCCAGAAGGTTGATGAGTGTGTGTGAGTAGGAAGCAGAAGAAGGCAGACATTAGAATAAAACTACAAATGGCCAGTGAGACAAAATGGGTAAGTTATGTGAGTGCCTGTAGGGATCCTGCAAGTGAAATAGATGCATCAGTGTCTGCATGAACACAGCCAAGCTCTGTGCCTGCTCTATATCTTGGTCTGTTAGATACGTGTGAACTGTGCATGGTAAAAGTGGCATTTCATTGCTGTTGTGCCTGACCATGAGAACTAGCTCTGCCAGGAGCTGGACTTACACATCCATGCCCACAGTCAGATGCAGTGCTGTTACCTGAATATGACTGATGTCTGCTGGATGATCTCCTTTCACAGGGATGCCCAGGACCATGACCCCATGGCCTGCCATGTCTGGATTTGGACAGCAGACTCACTGATGGAGCAGTGGAACTACTGCCACTATTGGAGTATGATCAGTCACTGCCACATTGGCTGACAGCAGGTGATGTGGCTGGCCTATACCTACAATTATGCCATTCACCTCCTGGTGTTCCCTCACAGACACTGCTCATTCCATGACAGACACCCCTCAGTCCATCATAGACACCCCTCATTCCAATGTGTTATTCATCCCATCCAGTGAATCAGCACATGGTGGAGTCTGTCATTTATGTCAGATTGTGCCACAACCACAACCATTAGCATTTGTCTGAAACAGCTATGGGAACATGTCTGTGCCTCCATGATGGCTCTAAACATATGTTGTGTGGTACGGGAGGTGACAGCTGTGACAACTGGAGGAGGGTAGCAGGCCCCTCTCTGAGCACTCCTATCAATCCACCTATTGGCATCTCACCCACACTTTGGCTATGGACAGACTCACCACGCACTGTAGCTGCAGTAGCCACACTTCCCTGATCAATGTCCTTGCTCTCCACTTGTTCAATATTTGTGGGCTGAATGGACTGGGTAGGTGTAGGTATACTGGCTGTGTATGAAAGAAATGGAGTGGATGGCAGTATATCAGCCTCTGTGTCAGATTCAACCTCTGCACCCCCTGACTGTGCCTCAGTTTGGCCACCATCATCATCAGAGTCTGCAGATTCACTGATATCAGATGGCACAGGGTCCACACTCCCACTCTCATGATCACCTGTAATAAAAATCATGAAACACATGAATACGTTAATACCTCCACTACTAAAAGTGCAAAATATGCTAACAGACTAACAGTGTTGCCACTATTACAGACAGTACAGCAATACACACAACAGGCCTGAGATCAAAATCACAAAATACAGTATTTCTTTAAATTGCTCAGCACTACTGACATAAAAATATTTGGCTTACCATCTGCAGAAGATGTACTGCACTGTACTCCAGATGGTCCAGAAAGAAGTTACACAAGAGGTAAGGGCAACATCACCACAATTAACAGTAACACATGGGGTAATAGATTTACCCCTGTATATGTGCATTAATGGAGAATGTGGCTGAAAACTCCAAATAAGTTTATAGCTGTAGCAATCTTCAATCTCCACCCCTAAACCAAGACATGTTGATACAGAATTAACTTACTTAATTCAATTGTTTTACTATGCAACAGTATTCAGTTGTTGAGATATCAAAGCTTACCTGGAAGCTCCTCCTGGGATGAGCTTGCTGTTTCAGAAAGTGTTGCACCCACATCCAGGACATGCTGTACTGCAGCCTTCTGAGAGCTGTCTGTATCTCTTGGATTGGCCAGGATCTCTTTCTTGAGGGTTAGTGGTGGTTCCCTAGCAGACCCTCCCTGGTAACCATTTGGTCACAGACCACTTTAGCTGTTTCCTCCTTGCAGATGTTATGATGTTAGTGGCCCTTTGGAACACCTGTTCATATGTTCTGCTGTGGCCACCCATGGTATTAACATTATGAACAACCTGGTGCTATATTTGCATCCTACGGACCACATTTCCTCATCCCTTTTCCAGGAGAAAGCCACCATGTTGCTGAAAAAGTTGACTATGGCTTGATTTTCAGCATCAGTGAAGGGGCAGATCTCCATGGATTGATACACCTGAGAGATACTTGTAGGTGTCCCAAAAGACAACATAAGTATAATACACATAAGCAACTCATAACTACAAAATAACTGTTTCCAGATAAAACAGAAAAGGTAGCCAGTCATTATTGCCCACAGGAGAAACATAAAACAGTCTAGAGATGTGAAATACTAACAACAGGCAGGATGCAAAACAAGGAGAGTAACAAAAGAAACATATCCTTATTTAGGCCATAACAGTAACTCAACTTCCCTCCCCCAAAGGAATAGACCATTCTTGTCTGTGCCATAATAGTAACTCACCTTTGTTCACCCCAAAAGAACAGTCTATGCTTGCAAGTGCCATAACAGTAACTCAGCTTTGTTTCTCCCCCTCAACAGAACAGTTGTCCCCTTATATGTGCCATAACAGTAACTCACCTTTGCTCCTCCCAAAGAAAAGCCCATTCTTGTTTCTATCATAACAGTAAGCCACCTTTGCTTTCCCTCTCAAAAAGCACAGTCTATGGTTGTCTGTACCATCCAAACTGCCATAAAGTTGTTGGCAAATGCATATCATATTATTGCTAGTTAAAACCCTCACACATTTTAATGCCATTGTATAGCATGGCTTACAGACTGCGTGTGTCAGAGTACTGGTCAGATACCTGATGAATGACCAGAAAACACAAAAAGGTAAGACAGAGCTGTATAGTTGCAAACAATAATCATAACAGGTTGTGAGATCACTAAGTGCACTATGTCCAAATATAATTATAAAAAAGTTCATAGATTAGTACTATGCTAGCTGTTCTTGTGGGACATTTTAAGCCTAGCCAATTAACCCATGTGAAAATCAAACCCTGCACCTTGTGTCTGTAAGGCAAATATCTTAACCATTATATCAATCTCTCTCTGGTGGTTTATGGTTTGATATCAGTGTACAGTCTGTTGCAGTGGCTTATGTGATGAATGAATTCACATCTTTGCAGCAAAGCTGTTTGTGTGGCAAAGAGGGATAAGGCACCCACCCTGTTTTCTGAAGGTGCATTTGAGTGAGAGTTGAAATCCAGACCCATGTAAACATATCTCATGTGTATTAATATTTTCTACTGTGTATATCATAGATTGTTTTGCCTCCTTTCAACTATTTCTCCCTTTTTTTCTTTACTTTTATACTAAGTAACACTAAATTTTGACAGAGAAAACACAATTTACAAACAAATGAAGAAGAGATTTGATGTTAACGAAACAGAACCCATGAACTGCACACTGCTTACTTGCATTTCCAACCTGGACAGACCTACATGCAACACTTTGTGAGTGTAACTTGACACAGCCAAATGATGACGTAAGCATCACAGTTGCCATCCCATAAACAAAAACACTAACGGAGTGCCTACACTATGTGAGCATCCCTACATGGATCCAACTTTTGGGATTCAGCAATTCTAATGAGTCCAGACTTCATTTGCATCTTCACTGGGCTGACAGCCCAGAATCTATACTGTTAGCAACCAGTTAAGTGTATTTCTTACTGTTTTTGCCTTATCTTTAAAAAAAATCATTGTTTCCCACCTTTCTAAGCTAGTATAGTCCACTTTTCAGGCTAGTGCTGAATTCGGGGCTGTGATACTAGTTTCTGAGTTGCCCATACCTTACTTGGATAGAAGGAAGTTTCTCTGTTCACCTGTGAGAGAGGGGAGCTTTGAGCAACCTATCTGTCCCTGGAAGAGTGGTTTCAGCCCAGAAGTTAGTAGTTTATTGGCCATTTTGGGCTAATTTCTCTCGCTTTAATTTTCCTACTATAAAAACTGCTTTTGCATGATTTTGCGCACCGGGCAGCGCTGGTTAGCTGCAGATAAATTATTCCCAGCTCCATTAAGTGTCCTCTTCAGTTTTTCCCTTGAAACTAGTCTAACTCTCAACCTAAGCACTCAAAAAGCATCCTACAGCCCAGCACTTGCTCAGGCCTAATAGCAAGTACTAATATACAATGACACTGATTGCCCAGCAGGGCAAGGCTCTTCATTCACCCCTCACCAACCAAGCAACTAAGCAGCTCACCCTACTATTCAGGCATGACCAAAGGGCAATTTGAGGTGTGCACTCCAGTCCAGCTGGTGAATCTGGGTATCCTGAGGCAATGTTACAACTGCCTCATGTACACAGACAACCCTCTCCTCCTACCACAAAACACTAACATATGTGAGAGATGCAATTATACAGCCAAACTGGAAGCTAAGCTGTCTCCACCCAAGACTGGAACAGACAGTCAAGAGGAGAAGGATAACACTTGCACCACACCTCCAGCCACACATAGACCTACTAAAACAGCACTGGCAAAAAATACACATAAATACACAAAATCATACTTGGAGGCTCTAAATAAAAACCTGAAAAAGCATCACAGACCTCTAAAGCAGACACCCAAACAACCTGCACCTCCCATCACAAACCAGGCAACACATAAAACACAAAAATCAGTGTGCTGCACAATCCCAGCCCTTAAGGTGAAATAGCATACCTAACACATTAGTAATAGGTGACTCTATAGTCAGGCACACTGATGTCCCACTCACTAGGCTGGACAAGCAGAAGGTTACTATTAGCTGCCTGTCGGGAGCCAGAATCTGCCACATAACACAAGCACTCAGGTCACTCCAGAACAAGTACAAATATGACTCTGTCATTGTTCATGTTGGTGTGAATGACCTGAGATGTACCTCCCTGGACTACATAAAGAGAGACATGGAAGAGATCTCTGATCATGTAGCCCAGGCTGGTATGACCCTGACCCTGAGTAGCATCCTGCCCTCACCAAGACTGATACCTCAGTATAAAGAAAAAATGATCAATTTCAACAATTGGCTAAGCTTCTGGTGTCATTCAATGGGAATCCAGTGTCTGTTAGCCTGGGACAACATGCTCGACAAGCCGCGTTGCTTCGCAAGAGACGGCTTGCACCTGTCACCCCTAGGCTTTTAAATACTGGCCAAGGCTCTTGCTGCCCCCATAGTACCTTTTTTAGGCAAGGCTCAAAAGTCAAACCCACCTCCATAAACAGCACAATTAACAAAAAACTGAGGGTTATGCTACTCAACGCCAGGAGTTTAAATCTCAAAATGCATACACTCGAAGCACTCCTCAGTATGGAGAATATCAACATCTGTGCAGTAACTGAAACCTGGTTCAAGGCTCCAGAGAGCACCCCAGCACTACTGGGCTACAACACATACCACACATTTTGGCCACAGAACATGGACTGAAACACAAAAGGAAGGGGTGTATCCATATTCATCAAGGATACCTACACCTCCAGGTTAGTGGTGAAGAATGATACCTCTGAGATCATCCATGTGCAACTAACATTGGGCAAATCTGCAATGCAAATTGTGGTCTGCTACAGATCACCCTCCATGACCCAGGACCACCACTCCACCTTTCTGGAGACACTGGAAAACATGAAGGTCCTACCAAGCACCCTGATATTGGGCAATTTCAATTACCCTACCATTCACTGGGAAAACTTCTCGATTACAAACTCCCAGGCCCAGCGCTTCCTAGAATTCATCAACTCAAATCCCCTGGATCAGCTGGTAAACTCCCCTACCAGAGGTGAAAACATATTGGACCTGGTCATCACCAACATGGCCGACAGGTGTTTCACACCATAGGTCAACCCATCACTGGTTAGATCAGACCATAAACTAATCACTCTGGATGTCCACAGCCCACCATCACCCCCAACTAAGGGAACCACAGTAAAAAACTTTTCTAAAGCAAACTTCACCTTACTTAAGACAGAGGTGGTAAGTTTCACAGCCCCCACGCTAAAGGATAACGCTGCCCAAGATGCAGAAACCTTTACAAATGCACTCTATGAGCACCTACAAAGATGCATGGATTGTGCCATCCCTAGCAAAACCAAGACTTACTCCTCTAAGAGAAGGAAACTAGTTTGGTGGACCCCTGCCATAAACAAACTATACAATAGAAGGAGGAAACTAGTTCAGCAAAAAAGCAAATCTCAAGAAGGAAAGACATCCCTGATCAGAATTAGTAAGAAACTAAGGTCCCCTCATGAAATCATCCAAGGCTAACTTCGAAAGAAAAATATGCAAGGATTCAAAAGATAACCACAAAGCCTTCTTTAGCTATGTTAAGCATCTAAGTGGCAACTCGCAGATATGCACTGAACTAGTGCAAAATAGCACAAAATATACTAAACCTACTGATATTTTCAACATTCTGGCAGATAGATTCAGTGCAAACTTCACCCCGCTCTCACCTCCAAAAGGGCCTACAACAATACCAGAAAAGTGTAGTGTCCCAAAAATCACAGATGCACAGGTGAAAACAGCCCTTTCAAAAGCCAAAAACACAGCGTCAATGGGACCAGATGGTGTCCCAGGCTGCGTCTTGCATGAACTACAGAACGAACTAACCCCCCACCTAAACATGCTGTTCAACCTCAGCCTCTCCACAGGCTACGTGCCCATAGAATGGTGCACAGCAATGGTTATTCCTCTCCAAAGGAGGGGCCATAACTGAGCCTGGTATCTATCACCCCATAAGCCTGACTAGCCTGTTCTGCAAGGCTATGGAGCGCATCATCATGGAACTCATTAACAAAGACATAGGGAACCTCCAAACACTTGACCCAACCTAGTTCAGCTTTGTTAAGGGCAGATCATGCCTACTAAACCTGGTTGACTTCTTCGAGACAGTCACCAAGGCCATAGATGAGGGAAAGGTGGTTCACACAGCCTACCTTGACCTCACCAAGGCTTTTGACACAATTCCCCACTCGGGTATTACAGAAAAACTTACCAGCCTGAACATAAATCCCTACATCATGAGACTGGGTTGCCAACTGGCTTACAGACAGAGCTCACATGGTAAGAATAGCGAGCTCCAGGTCCAACTCTATACCAGTCACAAGTGGTGTCCCGCAAGGCTCAGTCCTGGGACCCCTACTGTTTGGCATATACTTCTCAGAAGTACAGGCAAATACAGGAGGACTATGGCTAACCAAGTTCGCCGATGACTGCAAACTGGGAGCCATAACGGAATCTGCGGCTGACATGGACATCCTCCAAAAGGGCCTTACTGAGATAGAAACCTGGTGTCAAAGTCATGGCCTCAAGCTAAATGCCAAAAAATGCATAGTCATCCCATTTGAGAAAAACAAAACACCCACGAATTACCACATAGGTGGCAGCCTCCTTAATATAGAAGAGGTAATAAGAGATCTGGGACCCAGGTAGATAGTAATCTCTCCTTTGACAATCATATTGCCAAAGTAGTTAGGAAAGCCTTCTATGTGGCCCATCTAATTATTAAAGGGTTTGCATCTAGAAATAAAGAGGTTATAGTGCCCCTCTACTCGTCACTCATTAGACCTATCATAGAGTACAATGCTCCATTTGGGATGTACCTCAAAAGACACTTCCAACAGCTGGAAAGACCACAAAAGTATTTCACCAAGAGGATTACTGGCCTCAAACATATGTCCTATGCAGCCAGACTGAAAAAACTCTGGCTATGCTCAGTGGCATATTGCTTACTCAGAGGTGATCTCTGCCTGACTTACAAAGCCATGTCCAACTCAGAATTGATGGACATGCTGCACCTAAAGAAATCTAAGTCACTACGAGCCACGGGCTCTAGTGAACTAAACCTCGCCACAACAATAAATAGAACATGCTGGAAGGATAGATTCCTATCACAGAGACTCCCCATGCTTTGGAACAAAATTCCAAACTACATCAGGGAGAGCCCCTCACTAACACTCTTCAAGAGAAACCTTGATGAGTGGATAGGTAACAGAAAATACACCCCTGGGATCATTTCATTGGCTCTACTTGACAGAGGATCAGTTAAATTAATCAATGGCATGGTGAAAGCTGACACACTCTGGCTAGGCTTATAAATGCCCTCGGGCAGCTAGCCTAGTAACTACCTATGAGCCTATGAACCTATATAGCTAGGGGAAACTGAAGGGAAACCAAATGTTGAACACAGAAAGGAGGGTATTACATTTAAAAAAAATGTTCCTATGTTCAGCCTTTGTCCCCAGTTTATTTTAAGCTTATCCAGATACCTTGATCTAGCACAAATCTCAACTGTACAGATTTTTGCAAAATGTCCAGTTTTGCCTCATATTTTTGGTCTGTTTCTCATAAAATATGTTTTTCTTTTGATAAATCACTGGGATGATCTAAAGATTAAAGTCACTAAATAATGACATGGCATTTGCGTTTGTCCAAATGTTTTCCCCTAAGAGGTTGAGAGGCATGGTCTGCATTGCTGTACTGTTCATTTCAGGGCACTGCAGCAAAGTAGTAAAGAAATTTTTATAGAGAATTAGGAAACAAGGCAAAAGGAATTGAAATACAACCAAAAACAAAGAAGAAACATACATTTTGGAGAAATATCTATGAAGATTCTGTGGAATATAGCAAAGATGCTGAATGGATAGAAGAAATAAAACAAAGAATGAAAAGGTCAAATGTACAGTATATGAACTGGGATGAAATAATGGCCAGATAAATTGAAACAAAGCTAAGAAAAGCTCCTAACTGGAAAACCCCAGGCCCAGATGATTGGCTCCAAAGGTTTTGGATCAGTTGGATAGGAAAACATGAAGGTTGCTTCATGCTTATCAAATTTATTATAAAATCAGTGTATACCAAGACTAAGGAAGTATGGGCCTCCTTGAAATTAATTACATGTATAGCTCTTCAGTTGTTGGACTACATGCATATCTGCTGACTTAACAAGGTCCAAATGTAGTGAAAGTTATAAAACATGAGGAGACTAAGTCTAAGATGACTTCCCTACTTAGTTTAGCAGAAGCATCTTTGTCAAGTGGGAATGGAAGTGAAACCAAAAGTAGATAGAAATCAGGCAGCAACTAAATGTGCCAAAAACGAAAGAAAGAAAATAAGGTGAAGGATCAGAGGAGGAGGCAAGAGATGTAGAAAATGCATAAATATAGTTGCAAGTATAGAAAATTCTTGGAACAACCTCACGTTGACCAGGACTGAATTCAGGAATGGTCAATGAGAGGTGAATTTAAACCAAAAGACAAAAGGTTAATATTGGTTTACAAAGTCCATTGAACATGTGGGAGAAACAGACAAATGTAGGTTTTATAAGACAACATTGGAACCAATCGTATATCTTGTTGCTGGTTCTGATATATTATGGCAACTAGTGCAAGTGTCTGGTTAGATAAATGCCAAAGAGGCATTGCATACAATAGCAGGTCTGATAAGGGCCAAGTATATTGGTACTATAACTTCCTTGTACCTGGATGCCATAACCTTATCTATAAGTTAAGCAACATAACATGATTTTTGTATTATATTAGCTATATGTTAGCCAAAGGCCAGATTGCTGTCTACATATGTTCCCAGATCCCTTACTATTGGTCGACTGTTAGAGGTGTTTTATCGATAAAATAATAACTTGCATTGACAGTTTTGCAATGGGCATTATAATGCATTTTTTAGTACTGAGTTTTAGGCCATGGCTTTTGCACCAATCATTTGTCTGTGTTAAACCCACTTGCAAGATGTTTGTGATGGGGGGTCTATAAGTGCACCCAATTTATAGTCATCTGTGAACTTGGTGAACCAGAGGCCTTTAACATTTGCCTTGACTTTCAAGACATAGATACCAAACAAGAGCAGGGCCAGCAAGGAGCCATGGGGTTCTCCACTGTTGACCATTCTCTTGGTGGAGGTGGTCTCACCAATCCTGACTTTTTGAGTCCTGTCTGTGAGCCAGATGGCAATCCAATAAGTTATGTAAGGGTTTATGCCTAGCTTAAAGAGCTTGTCAACAACATCTGAGTAGGTTATTGTATCAAATGCCTTAGTCAGGTCAAGATACACAGTATGCACTGTTTTACCCTCCTCCATTTCCTTGATGACCTCACAAAAATGTTTACCTGGTTACGTAGGCATGATGTTCCCTTAACAAAGCCACATTGAGATGGGTCCAGTGTCTGTATGTTGCCAATGCCTTATTCATCATTTCCATGAAGTTGTGCCCCATGGCTTTGCATATTAGGCTTGTTAAACTGATGGGTCTGTAGTTTCATGGGTTGGCCAATGGTCTGTGCTCATGTAGGGGAATGACTGTTGCCATCTTCCAGTCACTTGGAGCATAGTCTGTTTCAAGGCTGTAGTTGAAGTGTATCTTAAATTGTCTTGATAGGGCATGTTTTATACAGTTCAGGAGGCCACTAGAGATGTTGGTGGTAGCCATAGATGTGGTGTTCTTGACTTTAGAGAGTGCTGCTAGCACCTGGTTCATGCTGATAGCTGGGTGAAGTATGTTGCAGGAGATTTCACTTGGTGGAGCTGGGTGTGTGTGATGGGGGTGGGGTTGAAGTTTGCACTGGATTTATCAGCCAGTAGATTTGCTATGTCACCCTGACTGGTGTATGTAGTACTGTTCCCTACCAGTTCAGCACACTGTGTGTTAATTCTAAGGTTATGGATATACCTGAAGAAATCCTTCTGAATGTCCTTAGCTTGTGAGGCTATCCTGACCTCACAGTTGGCCTTGTTGGACTTAATTAGACCTCTTTGGTTCTTGTTTAGCTATATAAGAGAACACTTCTCTTTGAGGAAGTTGCTTTCGCTGAACTTGTCCATTAGTTTTCTTCTTTTATTATATACCATGTTTAGATGAGGATTTCACCAGTGGGATTTGTTTTAGTGTTTGTTTTGGGTTTAGTTTTGGTAGTTATGACAGCCTCTATGCAGCTATTCACATGTTTGTACAGTAACTCTGTGAATAATTCTGCATAGGTAGCTGTGGTCTTGGGGTTGGGGGAGCTTTGAATTTTGACAAACTGTCAGTTAATAAAATATAGTTTACTTTTGTATAGTTCCTAACTGTTACTCATTTAACTGGATTTTCTGGGTTGAAAGAGACAGCTTTGTGATCTGACCTCACTAGTGAGGACATGACATAGGTGGTGCAATGTTATCCCATGTTAGTGAGTACCATATTCAGTATCTTTGATCATCTGATTGTAAAATGCACTATCTGTTCCAGGGTACTTGTGTTAATACAGTCCAGCCTGTGCTGTTGTTGATCTAACAGTGTGCAAGGCACTGTAGCTTTGTACGTCTGGAGTACTTTGTATGGCTTTAAATCAAGTCTCAGTCACTGCACAGATGTCTACATTCCCCTGAGTGAGGAGGGCTTGGGGGTGTGGAATTTTTTCTTTTGGCTCCTTGCATTGACCAGTAACACCTTAAGGTTGCTTGTAGACTTTTTCACTATTTTGGTAGCTTTGTCTTTTTGGAGTTGCCTAAAAAAGTCTGTAAGGTGGCAGATAAAGTTTTAGCCAATATCTGAAAGCCTAGGGGGACAGATCAAACCCATCTTTGGCAAAGCAATGTGGCTTTTTGACCACATTCTTCCATGCTGTCAGATACTGGATCCCCTGGAGTAACATCAGAAACTAAGCTAATATTTAAAATTGATCATTTTATGGTAATTTTAGCCATCATCCTTGATGAATATAGAATGCTGCTCAATCCAAGGCTCATACCTATCTGTGACACATATTCCAAGAGATCCATTATGTCTGTTTTCATATAGTCCCGTGAGAAATGTATCAGGTCATTTACACCTACAGGAACTATGATCGAATCATATTGATACTTGGGGTGCAGTCATTTGAGTTCATGTATGATATTTTGGATCCTGGCTCCAGATGGGCAACTAATCATTCATAAACACCACTGGAAGGGGGGCATAATGGTTAAGGTGTTTGCCTTGCAAACACACGGTGCAGGGTTTGAGTCTCACAAGGGATAACTGGCTAAGCTTAAAATGACTTGGAAGGGCAGTTAGCTTAGTATGAGCCTATGATTTTCTTCTCCTTGCCCAGCCTAGTGAGTGAAGTATCTGTGTTAAACACAATGGAGTCCCCAATGACCAGAGTATTAGGTAAAGTGTATGCTTGTCTTATGTGCTTTGCACTTCAGGGACCAATAGGTGGAGGCTTATGTGAAATGCTTGGCATTGCTTTTGGTGTGTGCTTTAATGATCTTAGAGGTGTTTATAGGATTAAGGACTGAATTTTAAAGTCTCCTAGGTTAGTTTCTGGGCTTAAGGGGAAGGATGTTATATAATGCTAGGGATATGTGCTATTCATTGTACAAGCTAGCTGCTCTAAGTTTATTTCTGCACAATGCCACAGTTTAACAAGTTTTAGATCCAATCCTAACATTATATGTAAATTTTAGTGTTTAGGCATTTGCTACTAAACAGGAGACTGCTAAATACCATGACCCAGTAGGCAGCTCTGCGCAAAGAAAAAAGCTTGAAAACTGATTACTATGCTCTCTATCCAATAAATGACCACACCAGGTAAACACCTTTTGATACAAGATGTCTGATCATGCAATTTCTTAATTTGAAAATACAGCAAATGCAGTTCTCATGTGCAGATTAAACAACCAACCACCATCAAGGAGCTAAGTCCCTGGATAATTCATCTTGTGCACAGAGATATGGAGGCACACAGACTAGAAAAGCCAACAAACAGAGAAATCTCTGTTGTTGTCATAAAATTAAATAAATGCTTTAAAATGTGCAAAAACAGTAGTGAGCACTGTATAAAATAAGTAGAACAGTTAACCAAGAAAATATTCTTATCTTAGCTTGGATGACTCTGGAAGCAGTTGAAAGACTAGGAAAGTGTTGCAGAGTTCTCTGTAAGTGAACAAATAGCCTGGTAACTTGCCTGGTTTATTGTAGAGGAAAACGCTTGTAAACTGACTCCTATGTTCTCAAGCTAATGAACAACCATGCTTTGAGCTTCCCCTGTTGCTTCTCAACTTAACAAGTCCAGGTAAACACCCTCTACCACAAGTAACTTGAGTAAAGGAGTTAAGCACTAGGCTAGGACTTTACACTTTTGTGTAAAACATCAATGGAAAAATATCACTGTAACTGTGTCTCATGTATCTTAGGCCTTATGCCTCAATTTGACATAATAGCCGTTAGTGTTCCTATGTTAGGAACGTGGATGTAATGTATAGACAATGTAATGTATATACAATGTAATGTATAGACAGTGAAATGTATAGACAATGTATTCAGTTTAGTAGGACTGGAACTCTATTCTATCACTTAATAGTGCCCTGTGCAATTCACAAACCCCATTATATTGGTCCATATGTGTGTACTCAGCTTTCTGCCTGGATGACTCCAGGTATAGAACAGATAGGTGTCCAAACTTTCTTCCATTATTCACAAACATATAAATCACAGAGTAGAGCAAGCATGTGCAGTGAAGCACCTGTCAGTGCCATGTGGTGTAAAGCAACAGAGCAGGACAACATACCTGAATAATTACTTAACACTGTGACATAACACCTGCATCACACCTCAAGCAACTCATAGCCCTTCAAAACTCACACCATCAACACCCACACATAGCAACACTAAATCCACATATGTGGAGACCCTTAACATTAACCTGTCCAAGCAACAAGGACCTCCGAAGCCGAAATGCAAACACCAGTCACAACCAAAGTGACACATAGCTCACAACACCAGTGTGCTACCCAACAACAGCCCCTAAGGCAAGACAATGTACCTGACACTTCAGTCATAGGTGACTCTATAGTCAGGCACACTGATGTCCCACTCATCAGGCTGAACATGGAGAAAATGACACTCAGCTGCCTGTCAGGTGCCAGGATCCTCCACATAATGCATGCACTCAAGTTACTTCACAACAAGTACAAATATGACTCTGTCATTGTCCATGCTGGAGTGAATGACTTGAGACGTACCTCCCTGGACTACATGAAAAGAGACATGGAAGAGCTCTTGGATCATGTGACCCAGGCAGGTATGACCCTAGCCCTGAGTAGCATCCTGCCTTCGCCCAGAATGATACCACAGTATAAGGACAAAATGATTGACTTCAACAATTGGCTAAGCTTCTGGTGTCATTCAAAGCGGATCCAGTATTTGTCTGCCTGGGAAGACATGATCAACAAACCACGATGCTTTGCCAGAGATGGTCTGCACCTCTCACCCCTGGGATTCAGGTTACTGGCTAAAGCTCTCGCCACCCCTATAGTGCCTTTTTTAGGCAAGTTTCAAAGGATAAAACCACTACCATAACAGACAGAAGCATGCAAAATCTGAAGGTAATGCTACTCGATGCTAGAAGTCTGAACCTCAAAATGCACTCTCTCGAGGCACTTCTAAAAATGGAGAACATCGATATCTGTGCAGTAACTGAGACCTGGTTCAAGGCTCCAGAGAGCAGCCCTGCAATACCGGATTACAATTCTTACCACACTTTTCGGCCACAAAACCAGTACCGAAACACTAAAGGTGGAGGAGTGTCCATATTCACCAAGGATATTCACACCTCCCGGCTAGTTGCCCAACACAATGCATCTGAAATTCTCCAGGTGCAACTAACACTAGGTAAGACTGCAATCCAAATTGTAGCCTGCTACGGATCCCCCACCATGCCCTAAGATTCTCACTACACCTTTCTAAACATACTGAAAAATATTAAGATACAAACAAACACCCTAATACTGGGTGATTTCAATTACCTTGCCATTAATTGGGGAAACTACTCGGGTACCAACTCCTTTGTGCAATGGTTCTTGGAATTTATAAATTCCAATGCCCTGGATCAACTATTCCATTGTCCCACCAGGGGCTCCAATATCCTAGACCTGGTCATTACCAACATGGGAGATAGATGCTCCACACCAGTGGTCACCCCCTCATTGGTTAGGTCTGACCATAAGCAAGTCACCCTTGACATCCACATCCCACCCCCACCCGCCAGTAAGGAAACCTCCTTAAAAAACTTCTCCAAAGCCAACTTCAAGCTACTGAAGTCAGAAGTGACAAACTTCACAACACCCATGCAGACGGGATCTGGATGTTCGACTGCAGAATCCGTACTGTACGAGCACATCCACTCATGCATGGATCGTGCCATCCCAAATAGAACCAAGATGCTCTTCTCCAAAAAAAGGAAGCCAATCTGGTGGTCCCCTGCTATAAACAAACTATACAACAGAAGGAAGAAACTGTTGCAAAAAAGAGGAAAATCCCAGGATGCAAAAAACTCCCTCACCAGCCTCAGTAAGAAGCTGAGATCCCTCATAAAATCCTCAAAAGCTAGTTACAAAAATAAAATTGCCAAAGATTCCAAAGATAACCACAAGGCATTCTATAGTTATGTCAAGAATCTAAATGGCAATGCTCAGATCTGCTCTGAGTTACAACAGAATGGCATTAAATATACTGATCCCAAGGATATTGCCAATATCCTGGCAGATCGATTTAGTGCCAACTTCACCCCCCTCTCACCCCCTAAAGTGCCTAACTCAATACCAAAAGATTGCCAAATTCAGATAATCATGGCCACACAGGTAGAAACCGCACTCTCCAAAGCTAAGAATACAGCATCCATGGGACCAGATGACATCCCAGGCTGTGTACTACATAAACTACAAAATGAACTGGCACCTCACCTAAGTGTCATGTTTAATCATAGCCTCACCTCAGGCTTTGTGCCCACTGAGTGGGCACAGCTTCAGTTATCCTGCTCCACAAGGGAGGATCCGCCTTGGATCCTGGGAACTACCTTCCCATCAGTCTGACAAGCCTGATCTGCAAGGGCATGGAATGCATTATCATGGAACTTATAAACAAAGACATTGGCAACCTTCAAACACTGGATCCCACCCAGTTTGGGTTTGTGAAGTGCCGATCTTGTCTTCTGAATCTGATTGACTTCTTCGAATCGGTCTCCAGAGCTGTGGACAAGGGTAAGGTGGTCCACACAGCCTATCTGGACCTCGCCAAGGCCTTCGACACCATCCCCCACTCTGGAATCATAGCTAAACTTACTCAGCTGGTCATAAATCCCTACATCACTCGATGGGTTGCCAACTGGCTTACTGACAGAACCCAGACTGTAAAAGTAGCCAACTCCAAATCCAGCTCCAGACAAGTGACAAGTGGAGTACCTCAGGGTTCAGTCCAGGGACCACTCTTGTTCAGCATCTACTTCTCTAAAGTACAGGCCAACACTAAGCGACTCTGGCTAACAAAGTTTGCAGATGACTGCAAACTGGGAGCCATTATTGAATCCCCAAATGATGTGGATATTCTACAAAAGGGCCTTACAGAAACAGATGCCTGGTGCCAGAGCCATGGGCTCAAGCTTAATGCCAAGAAATGTATAGTTAACCCCTTTGGAAAAAAACATGTACCCATGAATTGCCACATAGGTGGCAGGGCACAAAACATTGAAAGTGTGATGACAGACTTAGGGACACAGGTGGACAGTGGTCTCACTTTCGATAACCACATCACCACAACAGTCAGGAAATCCTTCTATTGGCATACCTCATCACTAAGAGCTTTTCATGCAGAAAAAAAGAGGTCATTGTCCCACTGTACTCATCCCTCATTAGACCCATTATAGAGTATAATGCCTCATTTGGTATGTACCTCACAAGACATCTGCAACAGCTGGAAAGGCCACAGAAATACCTCACTAAAAGAATCACAGGCCTAAAGCAGATGCCATATGCTGACTGTCTAAAAAAACTCCAGCTATACTCTTTGGCATATCATCTACTCAGAGGTGATCTCTGCTTAACATACAAGGCCATGTTAAACCCTGAGCTGTTGGACATGCTCCACTTAAAGAAATCCCAATCCCTCAGAGCCAGACTCTCCAGGGATCTTAACCTTGTCATCACAATGAACAAAACATGCTGGAGGGATAGGTTCCTGACCCAGAGACTCCCCATACTCTGGAATAGACTGTCCATACATGTCAAGCAGAGCGCCTCATTGGCCCTCTTCTAAAGGAACCTTGATGATTGAATAGGAGATAGGAAATTCACCCCAGGGATCATGTCAGTCACCCTGCTAGACAGGGGCCCAGAGAAGTAAATATTGTGGGAAGAAATATCCAGGGAATTGTTATGGCTAGGCTTGCATAGGCCCTAGGGCCAATAACCTAGTACCAACCTATGAACCTATGAACCTATAACATACATTACATACTGAAAACCCATATGGATTTCCTAATTTGTTTTTGGATGCAAAAGAAACCTGCTCAGCTGTTATGGCAAAAAATGCATAAATCTTTCCAAGTCTGACACTGCTATGACATCAGAGCAGGAAAACCAGGTTGTGTACCAAAATCCCCTTGCCATATCTAGGTATTAAACTGTGTACAATGGAGCAGCTATGCTGTGAATGTGGGCATTGGTCCATAATAAGTGTTATTAAACAAACAATGTGGCATATTAAACATTATACATATCACTGCAAATGTTAGCTGCATAACTCACTGTGACCATAATAATACATACTTGATAAACAACCCATATTATGTATATGTAAATTGAGAAATAATATGGATTGTCTGTCACACATCCCATCAGTAGACCCCCTACCTACTCACGCAAGTAATGTGCTCTCCAGTAATACCTGTTTCCTTCTCCTGTCAAAAAAGTTAGGATGTATAGCAGATACACTATTATCCTTTGATATAGTGGTGTGAGCACTTACAAACAGCATGTGCAAAGAAAGATACATTGTGTACTGGACAAGATGACACAACTGTGTTTTAAAATGGATGACACATTTATTCTGGTGCATTTTTCCTTAAGATTACATACTGGAAACCATACATAATTCTAAAACATGCATAGTTTAACATACTACAGCTATAAAGGAAAAATGCTTAAAAATAATCATGAAATACATCCTGCAGGAAACCACAGCAGAGATCTGAGTCTTTTAAGAATATTTGTCACAGACTAAGAGGCACCTAATGCAGCTTCATTGAAGTTAGAAATGTGGTACACAATCCCAGCCTGGTATCCCTAAGGCCAATGTTTATATTGTGTAACTCTATGGTAAAGTGGATTCATAAATTATGCTACAGTTCTGATTATGCGCATGTTTCAGTACATATATCATGCAGATGCCTACTGAAATGTCAGCACACAAAATGCGGAGTGACAACAAACCGAAAAAAAAAAATGACAGAAAACAGAGAAGTGCAAATCTCAAAAATCGCTCTGGTCCTTAAAACTTCTTTTATGCATGTGTGTGTGTGTGTGGGGGCACCCTGCCAAATCTCCTAAAACATATATATACCAACTCTGAGATGGCCATACCTTGGAGAAAAGGGAATATTCTCAGAACTGGCATCTTGTAGTTTGTATATGTAAGTCTGTTCTTTCGGCCATTCAGTCTCCATATTTTGAACTCGATCTAGTTAGTGGGACCCAACATTTCAAATGGTTACCTGATCATGCACAATGTTTATTGACATGATGCAGGGAACGTTAAGTCTGGAGACAACACACACAGAGCAGTATGCTTGCATTTCACTGTTTTTTCTTTGCCATGTTTCCATTCCTGTTATTATTGTCATAAAGCATCTTGGAAAGAAATAGTCTTTGAACAGTGAGTAAACACTGTATTCTGCAGAATACTACTGATTTATATATTTTCAATAGTATTTCAGATGTTGATGAATGCAGTGCAAATAATACATGTCCACCACAAAAAATCCAGAGACATCATGCCAACGTAAATAACTCAACAAACTCCAAAATGGCACTTAACAGCAGGAGGAACTGCGAAGAACACAAAATTGGGGAGCCACTTTAAAACATCAAACAAATGCACCACTCACTAATGTGCAATAACTCAAAAGCTTAACTGTCTCACCATGTTTTCATTCACAAAATAGAACTTCTTCAGACATGCAACATCCCTCTCCCTCACAGGGTTCAATATATGCAAAAATCAACCAATCACAGTACAAAATCCTCACTTATTAACATGATTAATTGAATAAAATTCACCCTAAGCAAAATATCTTAAAAAACAGAATCAGTGTAGAATAAAATACAAGTAAAAATACACGTAAAAAATAATAAAATGCATATACAATAGTCAGTTGAGGATTTGGAGAACCATAAAATATATATGCATATATATAAAAATATATAACAATATATGCAAAATCATCCTTTATGCATGAGAATAGATGCTACAAACTAATGGATTGAAATCCTGATAATCTACTACCCTCTAGTGTTCCCAACAAAGCATAATGGCCCATATGGAACAAATGCCATTAAACACAATCTGTCACTATCCAAAGCAATGAAGTGAAAATGTATATATTAAAAAAAAATAAATAAATATATATATATATATATATATATATATATATATATATATATATTATATCATATCCAAAAAATACAAAATTGCTTAAAAATATAATGTTTTGGCTGTAAAAATAGGTATTAAAATCAATGCATCTAATCATTATCAATATAACCATTATAATCCAACTGCCCTAAATTTCAACAATCGAACAAGGGAGACCTATTCATTGAGTCCCAGAAATTTACAAGCCTCAAGGATCAGTTGCCAAAATACTTCATGATATTCAATCTTTGTCTCTCATTGTCACCTTCTGATATCATATGGCACTTCCTCTAATACAAAAGATGAAAAACTGGCATCCACACAGTTAGTGGTATGTTTAAATAATGCATTCCTGGAGTCTTTTCTACGAATGTCATACAATTGCTCATATATTCTGTTCTTTAATGTCCTTTCCGTCTTCCCTACATAGAAAGCTGAACATTTGCATTCCACTAGATAGATTACTCCCTTGCTGTCACAATTGGAGAAACATTTTCCATAGATAAATCTATCCCTACTCACAATGTAAATGTTCTCCGCATTCCTAACATGGGGGCATTGGGCACACCTACCACATTTATATGTCCCTACTCTCTTCTTGCCCTCCCTGCTGATCATGCCCTGTTGTTTCAGAATATTCTTCATATTCCTGGCCTTCCTGTAGGTAAAAGTAAGGGGTTGCTTGAATATTGTCTCCAAGTCAGAAAATTCTGAAAACATCCTCCAGTTTTTAGAGATAACTTTTTTAATAACATCAGCTTCACTATTAAAATTTATGACAAAAGACCCTTTAAGACCTTCGCCTTTAATCTCGGTCATCTCCTTTTGTCCCATGGGTATAAAGTCAGTCCCTTTCCCCAGTATCGGACTAAATATATTGTTCCTCCCCCACTTACTTGCATGAGGACCTCATCTATCATTTTGAGAGGGTATTTTCTTTCCAAAAACATGTCTTTTAAAACATCACATTCTTTTAAAAAATCCATGTTATCAGAGATCATTCTAGAAATCTTAATGAATTGTCCTTTTACTATACTTCTTTTTTGTCTGTAGGGATGAGCACTGGTATATTACAAATATAAATTAGAAAAAGTACTCTTTCTAAAAACAGCAGATTTAAACACATTGTTTGTCAAATCATTATGAATAGTAACATCTAAAAAGTTCAACTGTTCCCTAGTTATAGTATGTGTACATTTTAAAAACTCAGAAGTGTTACCTATATACTCTAAAAATTCATATAGTTTGTCCTCAATATTGATCCAAAAGATTCATAAATCATCCCGATATCTCTTGTATAGACACCAACGCTTCACGTAAGGGGAATTAAAAATATATTTCTTCTCCCATATTTTTAATACAATATTAGCATAACTGGGGGCATGACATGCCCCCATCTCAACTCCCTTAATTTGTTTGAAAAACTCCCCCTCAAAGTGAATACAATTATTTAATACCATGTCCATCATCTCCACAATCACTCTAAACTCCCTGTTTGTGAATCTTTTAACATCTAAGAGGGCCTCATCTAACCAATCTATGCCTATCCCATAAGTAATCTTCTTCTTCTTTTGGCTTTTCCCAGTTAGGGGTCACCACACTGTCCGCTCATGATTGGCAGTGTAGTTGTACGGTGTTGAGTTGCCAGCCCGGCACCCAACCTTCCACAGAAGGCACACACACTCACACCTAGGGCCAATTTAGCATGTCCAATCCACCTACAGCATGTCTTTGGGATGCGGAAGGAAACCAGAGCACCAGGAGGAAACCCACACGACCACAGGGAGGACATGCAGACTCTGCACAGAAGGCACCCCAGCTGAGGATTAAACAGGAGAACCTCTTGCTGTGAGGTGGCAATGCTAATCACTGCTCCACTGCAGCTGCCCATCCTATCCCATAAGTAATAACAGAAAACAAGTCAACTATATCAATTGTCAGAAAAATAATATTTCGACAAAAAAACAATTGGTCTATGGATTTTAAAAAATCCCATTCGTCCTTAAGTATTCCCTCATGTTCCATCCAGATGGCTTTTAATTTAGTGTCAACGTATTTAGCAAGAGCATATGTCTTTGAGTCTTTGGCAGCCAATATGGGTCTAAGGGGAGGACTCCCGTGGTTTTATGCATCTTCGTGACCCCAAAAATAGAGGGAGTCACTGTTTTTTCTACTCATACATAATTAAATAATTTCGTGTCAGTCATTTAATCATGTAATAATTCTCTTAGACCCAAATCAGTTTTGGAATAGGTGATGTTAATTTCATTGATAGATACTTTGGTATTTTTCTGCATCTCCCAGAACTTCTTCCCTTTTAGCCATATACATCATATTATCCATCATTACCATCCCCTTCCTTATCTGGCTTCATAACTCTATAATGTTCTGTTCTTGCTTAATTCCAGCAAAAGTTGTTTCTCCTGATAAGAGGTTGTAATACACCTTAGACAGACTTAAGGCATCTCTCAATTGTCTCTCTACAACTGTTTTAAAGTTTTTAAGTTTGGGATGTAAAGGATGTAAAGGAGTCAGAGAGGGTGACATTCCCTGGGTCCCTACTGTGTCAGTGCATATGCTACGCGTTGCCTCTTTGCCAAGGCCAGGTCATACTGGGCATGCCTCCTTCTGCCTACTGGATCCAGCTCAGGTTGTTCCTGCTCCACGTCACTCTGTGCCTGTACAGGCCTTGGCATTGGTGGGGGGGCTGTGTGGCCCTGCCCCATGCTGTTCCTGCAGGATCATATTGTGTAACTTAGCACATACCATAACAATTTGGGTGCATGCAGCTGGTGAATAATGCAAGGCTCCACCGGATGTGTCCAGACACTGGAACCGTGACCTGAGCATCCCAAACACATGCTCTATTATATGTCTGGCATGTGCGTGTGCCTCATTATGGCATTGCCTTTTCAGGTGTGTGTGCATTTCTGATGGGTGTCTCAGCCACAGCTCCAGTGGGTACCCAGCATACTCCACTAGGTGACCATAGGGGATGTCCATATTGGCAAAGCTGTGGTACAGCTGCGTCAGATGCCATATATCAGAATCGTCATAGCTTCCAGGGCAGCCAGAATACACATTCAGTATAATGCCATGGGCATCGCATATGACCTGGCAGTTGATGGAGGGGATGCCCCTGCGGTTAATGTAGGCCCTACCCTGCTCACCGGATGGTGCTTTGATACATACGTGCATGCAGGCTATAGCACCTACTACCCCAAGGTAGTCTGCCATTTGGTGGAATAGACGCATATTGCTGGTCAACACCTCACGTGCATTATGGAAATGTACATGCTCACTGGCATGTGGTGACATGGCATCCAGGAACTGGTGGAATACCCTGGATGTAGATGCCTGTGAGATACCCATGATGTCCCCAGTTGTGCTTTGGGAGGAACCTGTGGCTAGTATACTTAGGCCTACACATACCTTGGTATCCACTGGGATGGGCTCCCCTTGGCCTGTTCGATCTATTAGGTGTGGCCAGCACAGCTCAACAATCTGCTGTAGGAGGTCTCTGTCCACGCCGTAGCGCTCCACTATCTCCAGCTCATGTGGGTTCTGGTAGGTTACCCTGGGTCTGTACAGTCTTCTCTGCCTCCTCACTGAGGGATGTTCGGCAGCATTCACATCCTCACCACCCTCAGCCTCCTGCACATGTTGGTCTATATTGCCTGCTGCAGACCTTCTCATTTCGTAGGATTGTTTGTTAAAATTTCCCCACTTGTATACACCAGTGGTATAGAGTGTGGAAAAACCCGAGGGGATGGTAATTGCTCACTTTATCATAGTGTTCTGGGCCAGGCTGGTCTGCTGGGCCTGTAATCTGCTGATTCTGATAAATATCACCTGTTTGCCCAGCTTGTTCACCTTGACTACTCTCCTACTGCTGTTGTCCCTCCCAATTGCACTAGGCAGGTAAAGACACACCCCTAGCTTAGGTGTGCTAAGCTAGGAGCAATCTCAAGACACAGGGCTCCAATCTACGTACAGTATGCCTGACAACACCCCCCCCCCTTGCTTTCACCTATATTCGAGTCCTACACCCGGCTATCTATACACATACACTCTTGGGACCTGCATCACACCCTGGGGATAAATGGGTTCACTATTTTCCACCTTGTTTGCATAGTAGTGTCTTCTAATGCATAGTTACATGGCCCATACTGAGCCTCCCCAAAAATAACCACTGCTTACTGTTGCGCAGATCCGCACACAACTGGTTAAAAGCGCCTTACTATCACTGTATTCAATGTCCCTTGTTCTTCCCAGCAACAAACCAACCGGCCTCTGCATGGCTCAAAACCTGGATCCCGCACACCACAAACAATGTGCTTTACCACTAAGCCATGGCAGATATACATACATCTGAGGTTATCATGTACAGATCTTCCAGCACAAGCATTCAACAGTATAAGGCGTGTATTCCATCATGTAGATTTATGTGTGCTAATGTCCACACACACACACACACACATATATATATATATATATATATATATATATATATATATATATATATATATATATATATATATTTATATACACATATACATATACACCCACATATGTAGATATAGAATATATAGCTCAACAGCGGACCACGTGACACCAAAGCATTAGACAAGAATTAAAAGGAAACCACATGTGCCTCCTGCATTATGTACTGGTGTTAATATCAAGGCAAGTGTGTTTCTGTGCATCACATGAGTTCAGAATGTATTAGGAGTAAGATTAAGGATGCTGACATTACTCACCAGACATATTGCCAAATGTATGTGTACATCTTGCCAACCCAGTCTCTTGGCCGATTGTGACATTTAGGCCCACTATATAGGAAAACAACAAAACACACTCCTCAACACATCCAGTAGCTAGCCACTCACAGACAACAACACATAGGATATGACTGCCAAACACACATATCTCTTATGCCTTGGAATAGAACACCTACTTGTCTATTCTATCACACCACAGCATTACGCAGTTACAGAATGCTCTACAGGGATTCCTGGGACCCATCATTCCCAGAGGTGTACTTCTAGGTGGGTGACATCATCAGCAATGGCAAAGTCGGCAATAGGGATTGTATGGAGTGTGAGCAGTCTAAAAGCATTATTCTGTCCTCAGGCAGATGGAGACACACACACAGTTGGCATGGCTGGGATTAGAACACTGACCTAACTACCTTATCACACTACAGCATTATGCAGTTACAGAATGTGCTATGGAGATTACTGGGCCACAGCACTCCCAGAGATGTACTTCTAGGTGGTTGACGTCATCAGCATTGGCAAAAACGGCGATAGGGATTGTATGGAGTGTGAGCAGTATTCTGTCCCCAGGCAGACGGAGACACACAGTTGGCATGGCTGGGATTAGAACACCAACTTAACTACCTTATCACACTACAGCATTATGCAGTTACAGAACACACTACCCAGATTACTGGGACACAGCACTCCCAGAGGTGTATTTGTAGATGGGTGACATCATCGGCCTTGCTAATGGTGGGTATAAGAAATGTATGGAGTGTGAGCAGTATAAAGGTATTATTCAGTCCTCAGGGAGATACACACACAGCAAGTGTGGGACTAGAACACCTATCTAACTACTTTATTACACTACAGCATTACACAGTCACAGAATGCGCTACCGATATTACTGGGACACAGCACTCCCAGAGGTGTTGTTTTGATGGTGACATCGCCATCCTTGATAACGGTGGATACAAGAACTGTATGGAGTGTGAGCAGTATAAAGGTATTACACAGTCCTCAGGCAAATGGGGAGACACACACATGGCAAGTGTGGGAGTAGAACACTGCCCTAACTACTTTATTACACTACAGATTATGCAGTTACAGAACACGCTACTAAGATTACTGGGAAACAGCCCACCCAGAGGTGCATTTGTAGATGGGTGATATCATCAGCACTGGAAAAGACAGCGATAGGGATTGTATGGACTGTGAGCAGTCTAAAAGCATTATTCCATCCCCAGGCAGACAGAGACACACACACACACACACACACACACACACACACACACACACACACACACACACACACACACATACAGTTGGCGTGGCTGGGATTAGAACACCGATCTAACTATCTTATCACACTACAGCATTATGCCATTACAGAATGCGTTTCCAAGATTACTGGGACACAGCACTCCCAGAGGTGTACTTCTATGTGGGTGACATTATCAGCATTGGCAAAGATGGAGATAAGGATTGTATGGAGTGTGAGCAGTCTAAAAGCATTATTCTGTCCCCAAGCAGACGGAGACACACACACACACCTGGCATGGCTGGGATTAAAACACCGACCTAACTACCTTATCACACTACAGCATTATGCAGTTACAGAACACGCTACAGAGATTATTGGGTCACAGCACTCCCAGAGGTGTATTTGTAGATGGGTGACATCATTGGCCTTGCTAATGGTGGGTATAAGAAATGTATGGAGTGTGAGCAGTATAACGGTATGACTTAGTCAAATGAGGAGAGACACACACGCACACATAGTAAGTGTGGGAGTAGAACACCAACATTACTACTTTATTACACTACAACATTAGGCAGTTACAGAACGCGCTACCAAGATTACTGGGACATTGCACTCCCAGAGGTGTATTTGTAGATGGGTGACATCATCGACCTTGCTAACAGTGGGTATAAGAAATGTATGGAGTGTGGCCAGTCTAAAAGCAAATTAGAGTACTCTGGCAAATGGGGACAGACATACACACACAAGCCAGTGTCGGGTATGGAATACCTGCCTATTTACAGATTACTATTACAATACTACATATATGCGAATCACGCCACACAGGCTACACATGTCAAGGCTGCCATTATGACCATCTGGGAATGCGGATATCAACAGGGATGCTGGCAGTTACGATGTACATACCTGTGAACTTGTGTGTTTAAAGTATGAATCCATCCTGACCTGGAGTATGCCCATCTGTGGAATGGATGACTACTACCACTATACAGGGTTACAATGGCCATGCCCATACACAGAGGCACATAACCAACACAAGGTGCCTGGGGCTCACTCACACACTTAGTAGCACAGGGCTGTTTGGAATGCACTGTGTCTATCTACACAAGGCTATACTGGGCATTCTCACACACTTAGTAGCACAGGGCTGTTCTAAATGCACTATGTGTCCATCTACACAAGGATATACTGGGCATGCTCACACACTTAGTAGCACAGGGCTGTTCGGAATGCACTATGTGTCCATCTACACAAGGATATACTGGGCATGCTCATACACTTAGTAGCACAGGGGGCATGCTCCCACGCTTAGTAGTACAGGGCTGTTCGGAATGCACTATGTGTCCATCTACACAAGGATATACTGGGCATGCTCATACTCCTAGTAGCACAGGGCTGACTGGGATGCACTCTGATGCTAAACATGGAGGGCCACAGTGGCCAGGCTATTACAGGTAGACGTAAATAACACATTGTAATGGGATCTGGTGTTGGTAGTTGTCATTGTTAGCGGGAACGCTGCTCTACATATATTTTATACCGGTCTTTAACAAATCAGCTGTCATTCTGGGATGATATGGCTGACAGTAGGCAGGCCTTTGACACATATCACATGCATCCATGATACAAGGGAGTGTGGATATTACCCAAGTCGCATCCGCCCACACAGTGCCATTCCAAGGCAAATGTCCTAAACACAGGTTAACTCCCATACACCTACAGGACAACTGCATTGTTTTCTTATGCTAACCAGTGCTAGATGTGTAGCTTCCATATTCACAGCTGGCCACTGTAAATCCAACAATGGGGAGAATGGGGAGCACTGACATCTGAGCAGTGAGGAACACCTCGCTGATGTCTCTGTAGTGCACAATAGCACTACCAGAATATACCTCAGAACCTAGCACTACCACCATATACCTCAGAACCAGACATGTGGGCCATAACAGAGGTAAGGATCGCTCCAGGTGGTGTGTCCACATATATAAAGGCCACTCACATGTACTGACCGGTCCCCCCATGAAAGGCATCACAAATGAGCCATGTGCAGGACACAGTGTCACATGCTGCATTCTGGGATGTAAACCGCAGACACCACCATGCCTCAGACCTCCACCATGCAACCATACATGTATGACAGACGATTTCGCCACCATGTGACCCTTGACCTGTGTACTGTACTAAGCTCTACATCAACTGTAGACTGTACACATGTACTGACACAGTTGCATCATGTGTTATGCAATGCAATGATACCACTGTCTGTGACCAGGTCAGCTGTGCACATAACAAGGGCCCTCAGTACTGTCCACCAATAGCAGATGTCTGTTGCTGTACATCAGTACACACCCTCATGTATGGATATGACATACATGTACCTGCCCTGGGTATGTACATGCCACACACGCAACATACCTGTAAATAGCATAGCTGTTGTAGTCCTTTGTGCAAACAGGTGGCTACAGCCATTACACACATGCACATGGAATGTAGGTCCATGGCTGCTGAATGCAAACAGTACATAAGGTGTGATATCAATGTTGACAGAGGTAACATATCATACAACAGTCCATGTGTCATGTATGTTATTACACATATCCACCAATTGCAATGCTTACAAACATGACCAAATGTCAGGATTGTAGGACCTACACACCTGTACACGTAGCGTTGTGCATTCAGATAACATGCATGTGCAGCTGCTGATGTATGCAGGTGGCATGTATCCTAGTACATCATGTAGCTGACAACTGTATATGGTGATATGCTGAATGTACAGAAAGATGTACCACAGGTATGGACAGATGTGTTGAAATAACTAAGTGTCGGGGCATCTTTGCAGATGAATGTTTGCTGTGAACAGCTCACAGGTGTGTCACAAGTGGTCCTGCAATACCCTGTGTAACCGGTAAGTAATGGTTTCATTAATTGAAGGACATAACACACAACTTAGACAGCGGTCAGGGTGATAGCGAAGGTAAATCACTTGACACCTGTTAATAGATATGACGCCCCTAGTGCATATATCAGCACTGTTGGCACAGGAAGCATCAGTACAGTTTGTAACGCATGCAATACTGCTGTACATTTGACATACATAACATGAGCTAGACAGGTCTGAGATTCACAGTACTGGCATGTGTGGTTGTGTGTGTGTCCATATTTGTCACATATTGTGGGGAATACATCTCAATTGTTACTCACTCTCCTGTACACTAGTGTACACATCTGTACAGACTGCAATGTATAAAGCAGGACATAGGCAGGGGTGTGTATCTCACACATGTGAGGTATCTGTATGTGCATGACATAGGTGTATTAATTACTGAATGCCACAGTGTGTGTATGTAGGGCTGACTGGTCCCTGGGGTGAGGATGTATGTTACCATACTGAACTGATAGGAACCCTCCCACCATCCTGGTGATTCATTCAACTATCCGTGTTGATGTCCCCGATTTTAGGCCATACTGACTACCTGTACATGTGTATTCTCTGTGGCGCATCATGTAGGTGCACAATACTGTAATGATGATTTGCACATAGGCAGGGGACCTCAGCACACCAGTAGCAACGGTGTGCGAGTGTGTGTTACTGTGTCAGTGAAGCCATGAGTGTGTGTGTGTGTGTGTGTGTGTGTGTGTGTGTGTGTGTGTGTGTGTGTGTGTGTGTGTGTGTGTGTGTGTGTGTGTTACAGTGTCACTGAATACATTTGTGTCAATACCTGAGTGTGTGGGTGCAGTTGTATGTTGGCATCCTATCATGGGAATGTGTATTACTGATTCCCATTGAGGCATCACACTTCCCACTGGCCTCTACCCTTGTAATCAGCTAGACCACTCTCTTACCTCACCACTCCATGTAACTGTACCTGTGATGTCACCATTTATGGATGTCACTTCTGTGGCCACAGTAGCTTAATACACAGCTATCATGCTCTTGGAATGGTAGATGTGTTTGTAACATGGGACATTCTCACTGGTATGTGGCAGCTACATGGTGCATGCTGGTATATTCATACATACCTGCGATTAGTCCACATTGACATATGGGACACTTAACTGCAAATGCTGGTATCCGCCAGCACATGCAATTAGACCTGAAGAAGGACAGCAGAACAACATGACCAACATGCATTTACTGTTGTTACACAAGACACATACTGTTAACAGTATTGTACACCTGTACTACATGGTATATCTGCTGACTGTCAACAGTCCTCAACATTTGTAAACTACACATATCATCCTAGTCTGTTCACCCTGTGCATCAGACCATATGAGCATGCCCTTGCACTGATGGTGTGGATGTCAGGGATGCAGCACAGGCATCATCATATGCACAGGGTGTTAATTTTTGCCAGAGGCCTAGGCTACATCATTGGATGACATCATGTGTGTGGGTTTGGGCCTTTGATTTAATTGTGTGTGTGTGGATGTTATGCATGTGTATGTTGCGGTGCCCTACATATGTATCCAGTGTGTGTGTGTATGTCTGCACACAGTTCTCCCATGTGTCTGGCCTACACAGGGGTATTATTGACAGCTGCAGACTATACAGGCAAGGTTTTACAGTTCACGGTGTCCGGCCATGGACATGTGACCTGTGCCTGCCAGGGGTTGCACAGGCACTACCAGACAGAGGTGCAGATTGGGTACTGTCTGATGTCACTAGTCTACTGGAACCATGTCCCTGTTGGGACCGTCCCGGGCCATGTGCACATGGCCTGCTGTGTCGTGGTGTGGACAGCACAGCACCAGATGCACTGCTGCTGCTACCGCCACTATGGGAGCAGGCATGTGAGGTAGCTCGTACACATAGACCTGACACAGGTGATGTAGCAGGCCTACTTCCACATGCCCTCTGCCTCACTCCTACCAGATGTTCCAACACAGACAGCTCATGCTCGCGGATTGTCATGCCATGGTCAAGGACTCCAACCATGTCACCCAACCATCTATCCAAAGCATCAGCAATCTGCTGTTGAGCTTTTACCATTGCCTGGATGCCATTGTTTAAAGAATGGACAGCAGCCCTCTGTAGCCTCTGATCTTCTCTGTTGCACCGTTCAGCATGTGCCTGTGCCTCCATTACAGCCTGAAACATGTGTCTGGTGACACCAGCTGCTGTGCTCTGTCATGCAGGAGCATGTTGGCCAGAGGTCCTCCTATGAGCAGCACTGGACACGTGCCTGTGTGGGGCACCACCAGTAGTTTGGCTGACACCATGGTATGCAGGCACACTTTCCATAGCCCCCACACTTTCCTGTTCCAAGCTACCATGCACCAACTGTCCTTCCTCTATGGCCACTGGTGATGGGGTATGTGCAGGTATGGCATCTGTGTGTGGGGATGAGGTGGATATAGATGGAATGACAACCAATGGCACAGTTTCAGCCCCTGACAACTCTGCCTGTGACCCAATCATGCATTCATCATTACTGCTAGAGTCTGTGGGGTCACTAACATCTGATGTACCACAGGTGGGCAATGCACCTACATCACCTGTGAGGGCAGACAAGAACTGTACATTACAATATATACAATAGACACACACACATGCATGTGATATGACAGAAGGCATGTAACATGCATGTGATACGACAGATGGCATGTAGCGGAGACAATAATAGTGGTAGTTATCATACATACCTAGGTTGCACACAGCATGCATGTGTGATAGCAGAAGGCATGCAAATTACACAATCATAGTAGTGGTTAGCATACATCCCTGTGTTACACCATGTGGACCAGCACAGGTTAACAGTACACCTGCCTGATGTGTGGCATATGACCTTGATAGTCACATGTAGTATGACATGTAATCTACTGACGTGTGCAATGACATGCATACATGTTTAACACAATGGTGTCCTGCTGAATATACAGTGGGGCAATGGTGTACCAATTCAGTGTTGTCTGTCCACCCCACAGATATACTGCAAATTTAGCTGATGTGCATGGCCATTGCAGGGAATCATGAGGAGTCTCTAGTGCTATACAGTGTGTGTTACAGACAGGGTTCATAGCCATGACTTTGTTCAGATGCAATACATATATACTGTGGAATGTGACCCACATCACGGAGGTGTATACACACTAAACCATGATGTGGAAGTTGTGACACAGGTCACTGATGGGTATACGGATGCCACCCCTGCACATCTGCAACCATATTGCTGCAGCCTGGCAACTACTGGCAGGCATGGTGAACACGTCGGTACACCATGTCCCACATGACATCTGTGTACCACGCACACACACACACACACACACACACACACACACACACACACACACACACACACACACACATGAGAAGCTAGAATAACATTCATGTCCATCACCAGCAACGGGAATGTACTGTATCTGTGGCCTGATGTGGATACTGTACAGGTAACTGCTGTCATGTTGCAACATCCTCAAGATGTTCAACACATCCTATGTGGGTGGTGGATTGATGTTACGCCTGCACAAGATGTGCACAGGCCTGTAGGATGTCTAGCATTCCACATCTACATTATGACCATTATACAAAGGCCATGGCCTAACCATGTGTAGCCATTGCACTACAGGGTCTACACACAAGCACAACACTTCTAGTGCGTGTGTTGCTCCATGACTCTGGCCATCCTCCATGACCATGTGAGCACATGTGTTGTCCAAATTATAGTGACGGGTACTTATTTCACATGTCTGTTTTGTCCCATATGACATATATGCTCCACTCACAACAGGGTTATGCAGATAAAGGGTGGCATGTGGGATATGTTTTCAGGTTAGGTAGGCAGTGCAGAAGCCAGGCCAATAAATGTCATGGACATGTCAAGATAGCACATCACATTGTGTGACATTTATAGCAGGGCTATGATCCACACCGGTGAAACCTGTGTGCTGGCCATACTCCAGCCCACTGTGTAGTACTGTTTGCATTCACCACATGTGTAGATCAGATCTGTTGCACATTCCTAAAGTGAACAGCACCTTCACCGTAGTAGGCACAGCTGTCAACACATCTGGCAATAGAGTTTGTAAGGATTCATGTCAGTGAGATGATTCACATAGTTTGCAAGTGTGGCACATGGATAGTCATTGTGATGCGTTGCAAGTCTGACCTGTATATTGTGACAGGACCATAAATTATGTGTACATGTTGTGAATGGCCACATGGCAGATACCTGCAACAGGCTGCTGTTGCAGTGGAATGCCAGAGGTACCTAAATTGGAGTAACTCAGCAGTATGAGCATAATCCACCCCTGTATAAAGGCTACAGGGAGCAATGTGCATAACACATACACCAGTACATTAGACTATACTATGGTGTCTGCACATGTGTGCATACACAGAGTAGCATACTATAGTATGCGGCATGTGTGTATACATGCCTTGCATATGAGGTTACATTTCATATTGTACAGTGACACATGTAGCTATATGGAATATAGTTGTTATAGGTGCAGTACTGACTTACCAGGCAACTCCCAGCTCAGTGGTTGAGAGACACCCACCTCCACAATATCGGCTAAGGCTTGTGGATGTGGTTCTGCAGGTGTCCCCAGGTTGGCCAGTAGCTCCTCAGTACGTGTGAATGGGGGCTGGGTTGGTGGTTCACCACCTGTTGCACCTTGTTCCCTGGCGATTGCATTTGCACACTGTTTCGCCCATCTAATGAGGTCTGTACAGTGTCTGTGCACCTGCTGGTATGTGCGGTTGTGGCCACCCACATCATTAACCCTCCTGCAAAGTTCCATCCACAGGGCAACCCCTGCTGTGCATCCTGTGGCATTTGGCTGAACAGGATGTTGTGATTATTGAGTAAGTATGGGATGAGAGCCTCATCCTCCAAGCATGTAAAAGGGGGAAGCCTTGCACGCGGCATACCTGGAAGACATAATGATGGAGACAGGTCACAGTACCTCAGAGACATACAGAGCTACAGCTGAACATACATGTGTATCACATTACTTCAGTTTAAATAGTTGTATTTGCAAACCTACATGACACTGACGTGTTTGTGTCACACACATGTGACACTCAATGTTGAGTGGATATTATCACCATATGTGTGTGTGTGTGTGTGTGTGTGTCACCTGATTGCATTGCTCATACTCCATGTGGTTGCTGTCTTGATGTGGGCATGTCTTTTTGCCTGTACTGGTGTTCCTACCTATCAGCAAATGGCTGGATGTGTCCACATTAATGCAGTCTACCTTGATGCAGTGAATATGTCACATATAAGGACTTACACTGCCTTAACAGACATGCCCTGTGACCCTGCAGACATGCTCACATAAGGTTTTACATGTATGTGTTTTGCCATATACATCTACACGGCACTGTACAGCGATTCAACATCCTGCCATGTATCACCTGTGTTGCACATGTCATACACATGGGACACTGGCTAGCCAGATGGTATTTGCAGGGATGGATATCAACTATGGCATGTACAGTTAAAGTCAACTAGTGGGCTATATTCCATGGGCCATGTATGCATCTAGGATGAAAGGTTACCTGGCAGTAGCTGACAGGCGGGTCTGTGGGGCCAGGTGGAGCAGTGTCACATTACTGATCCACAGGGTTAATGATACATATACCATGTGTTACCATGTGGTCATCACACCATGTCTGAGAGGGGAGCAATGTGCAGCTTTGATGGACAGGAATGCATATTATGCAAGACTATGTCAAGTGTATGGGACAAGGATCTGTCCAGCATGTGGTAGGTGGATGTCCATGAAGTATGTGTTCGAGATCAGGATGAGTACATGTAGCATGTCTGACATCACTGGGTTAGACATGGATTTATTCAGGGTATGCATCATCCTACATAGTGGTTATGGGCAATGGGAAGGCTGGTGTAGGCCATCTGCACATGGCCAATACTCCTTAAAGGAAATATGTGATCTGATATAGGTCACTTGAGTTGTCTGTATGGCTGGACAATGATATCTATATTCATGAATGGCACCCTATTATTATTAGGGTTGCCACATATGACTCCCTGATGGGTGTGGTGATGTAGCTATTACAGGAAAGACAACTGCCCAGCTGCATCCCTCACACACAAGTGTCCATTATGATGACCGCTGCCTAGGTGGTAGTTCATGGGTACAGGGCTATTAACATAGGTGTGACAATGTGAGTCAGCTATTGCTCCTAGGTCATAGTCATTCACATACTACAATAGGCAGATGCCTTCTGTTTGTCTGTGAGGTATGGACTACAATGAGGGGGAATAGAATTCATTAACCCTGACATACTGTAGCTGCCACTGGTGTGATGATCACGTATTATTCAGACACCTTCTGTAGTGTTGTTTCTGCCAGCAGTCTTGTTGCTAAACACTCCTGTGACATAGGAATGTACATCTAGTACACCGAGTGTAGGTGGTACACAGTATGGGTGATGATGTCCTATGACCTGGCAAGGTTATGATATGCAGTGTGACATCAACCATACTGTCATCTACATCTGTACTGCTGACATCACTTAAGTGATCAAGGTTCATGGCCTTCCAGACCAGACTCAGCAGGGTAGTAGTGCAGTACTTCCCATGATCAGTGGTGTCTCCCCCTTTGTTGGGTTGTGATACCTGTTGGTGTGCACAATTCAGTGTGTACACAACCTGACATGGAGCTATGTTTTACATGATGTGTACGTGGAGAGCATCATGTTTTGCCATATGTGTATGATACAACCTGTGATGTGGGCAGGTCCCATGCAGACTGAGTGCAGCTTGTACCTGCATAGTTGTGGGTACAGGGGGCCTGTGGTGTACATGGATATATGCTTGTGTACCTGTTGGGGGGGGGCATGTTTTTATATTATCCAAGACCCTGTCTGGATTGCTTATTCATGCTAAGCACTTGTTCAGGACTTGTAAACAGTACGTAAGCTAATTTATTTACTTATTTATTTTTATTTTACATTTGTTGACCGGGATAGTCCGACTGGATGCATGTCCATTTTCAGCGGAGGCCCGGGGAGAAAAGCTCCAAGGGTAAGCAGATACAGCATTACATAATACCAGCATTACATATTACAAACAGACTCTTTACAGAGATTACATATATAAGCAAGTTAAATAAGTTCCACAGGTTACAGTTAATCCTGAGCACAAGTCAGGATTACATTAAATTACACAGTAAACTGGTTAACAGATTTTTACACATTCTAGAGAGAGTTAGCCAGGCTTGATACATTGACATAGCCAGTTAAGTGACAAATGTTGTTTGAGTCTAGTTTTAAATTGACCTAAGGTGGAAAGTAAGGTAATATCAGTTGGAAGAGAGTTCCAGGATCTATTTACAGAGTTTGTAAACAGCGAATCACCAGCTGTGTTATTAATTTTGCTAGTCTGAATTAGTAGTTTGTTAGAGGATTGAAGCGGTCTAGGAATGTTATAGGGGGTGATAATATTTTTAAGTGCAGGAGTATTGTCTGGATTATAGAGGATTTTATAGGCCATAATCAGTTGGTTATACTGGATTAGGCTGGGTAGTTCAAGCCAACTAAGCTGATTTAGATTGATGCAATGATGTGTCCTAAAAGGCAGCCCAGTGGCAAACCTGGCAATGTGGTTGTAGCAAATTGAGAGTTTGTTAAGGACAGTTTTGTTCAAATTCAGGAGTAGAGGGGATGCATACAGAAGGGTTGAAAGAAGGTAAGATCGAGCTATGGCAATTTTAGCTGGAGGGGTTAGGAAGGCTTTTATTCTGTAAAGTGACCCTAGTTTTTTATTGATGGTTTTGATAGTTTGGTTAACATGTAGGTCAAATTTTAGATTATTGTCTATGATGACACCAAATAGTTTTGTAGATGGGTTGTGCCATCATTTGATTTTATGGTAAAGGTGAAAGCGGTAGACCTACGTGTTGGTGAAAATAACAGCATTTTAGTTTTTTTGTGATTTAGGATCAGACGATGTTCAGAAAGCCAGTTTTCTATTGTATTAAAGGTGGTCTGGTTAGCTGACCATAACTCTACTGGAGATGTGGCTGAGCAAATCAGAGTAGAGTCATCAGCATATTGGATACAGCTGACTTTTGGAATGACAGTATAAAGGTCGTTAATGAAGATGGAGAACAGCAAGGGCCCTAGTATAGAGCCTTCTGGTACTCCGAGGGTGTTAGGTAGAAGTTTAGAGAGTTTGTTCTGCCAGAGGACAGCCTGCTGTCGACCATTCAGGTAGGATTGAAACCATTGGAGGGCTCCAGTATCTAGACAGAATGTTTGCAGGGTGTGGATTAAAAGTTGGTGATCAACCATATCGAATGCCTTGGAAAGATCCAAAAAGAGGGCTGAGGATATATAATTATTGTTGCGATTATGGTTTATGGTGTTAGTAAAGGCTAGGAGGGATGAAGTAGTGCTGTGATGAGGACGGAAGCCATGCTGAGTGTCTGCCATAAGGCGATTTTCGATTAGGGTGAGTTGTCTATGAATACATTTTTCCATAATCTTTGCAAGTGGAGAGAGTATAGCTATTGGCCTATAATTGGAGAATTCAGTAGAGCTGCCTCCTTTGTGAAGTGGGATTACATAGGATATTTTCCAGATGGTGGGAATTTTAGCTTCTACTATGGTTCGATTGATTAGTATTGAGATGGGGTAAGCAATAGCATCAGCTGATTTGTGTAGGTACTCGGCAGGGAGTTGATCAGCAGAAAGTGTAGTGGATTTTAATTTTTTGATCAAGGTATGGATAAGTGAAGTGGCAACTGGTTGGAAGCTGAATGCAAGTAGGTTTCTAGGGGTGCTAATTTCAGGACCAGGGGATTACTATAGCACTCAGTCTTCCACATCACCTACAGGTAAGAGTGAACAGGTTTTGTACATACTTTTCTCACTTGCATAGAGTAATGTAGCTGTTGTACTCACTTTCCTCACTTATCCAGATGAATGTAGTTCTATATTCAAGCATGTCCAAGAGTGAACTGCCAGTGTTCTCACCTGTCTATCTGATGAATCTGGACATCTTGAGGCATTGTACACATTCCCCCATGTACACAGACAAGCTACTCTGCCTACCACCCAACACTACAACCTGTGAGAGATGCACTCATCTAGCCAAAGTGAAGGTAAAGGTCTCTCCAACCAAGGCTGAGCCTGACTGTCATGTAGAGAAGGTACATAGTCGCACAACACCACACTCATCACATAAGCCTCTCTGTATCTACCCCACCATTAACTGGGAAAACTACTCGTGTACCAACACAATAGCTCAACGTTTTCTGGAATTCATAAACACCAACGCCCTGACTCAACATATCCACACACCCACCAGGGGCAACAATATGCTAGACGTAGTCATTACCAAAATGAGTGACTGGTGCTCCACAAGTGAAGCCAACTCCTCATTGGTCCGATCAGACCACGTGCTGAACACCGTTGCTATCCACATCCCGCACCTACTCCCATTAAGCGAATCACAGTATAATATGTCTACAAGGCCAACTACATGCTTTTTAAGGTAGACATGGTGGACATCATGACACCCATGCAGATGGACAGTACTGTTACAACTGCTGAATCCTACACAAATGCACTCTATAAGCACTTACAGGAGTGCATGTCTTGTGCTATCCCAAACAGAACCAGGACGCTATACTCATAATTATCTAAACCAATCTGGTGGTCCCCTGCCATAAACATATTGTACTATAGAAGGAAGACACTGTTGCAAACGAGAGTACAATACTATGTATGGAGGAGATCCCTGGACAGCCTCAGTAAGAAGGTGAGATCCCTTATATAATCCTCCAAAGCTAGCTACAAAAACTTTAACGCAACTAATACCAGCAACAACCACAGAGCCTTGATGTCAACAACCAGATCTGCTCTGAGTTACAGCACAAAGGCATGACCATTACAGAAACAATGGATATTGGCAACATCCTGGCAGATCCCTCTCAAAGCTGCACACTCTGAAGACAATATCACAGCATCCATGGGACTGGACAATATCTCAGGCTGAGTTTTACATGAACTTCGGACTGTACTGTCTCCTCGCCTATGCACCATGTTCAATAATAGCCTCACATCGGGCATAGTGCCCCCTGAATGGTGCACAGCAACAGTTATCCCACTCCACAAAGGTGGCACAACAATGGACCATGGGACCTATTTCCCTATAGGCCTGACTAGCCTGGTCTGCAAGGCTATGGTGCACATCATGGATCACTGTCAGAGACATTGGGTACCTCCCAACCTTTGACCCCTCCCTGTTTGGCATTGTTAAGGCCGGACCATGCCTCCTAAACCTGTTGGGCTTCTTAGAGACAGTTACCAAGGCATTAGATGAGGGTAAGTAGGTCCACACAGCCTACCTAGAGTTCTCATAGGCTTTCAACACCATTTCTCCTTCTGGTATTATCAACATACCCATCCGCCTGAACATTAACCCCTACGTCTTGTGATGGTTTGCAAACTGGCTCACGGACAGAACACACACAGTAGGAGTTGCATACCCTAAGTCTGACTGTATACCAGTTACAACTACCGTTCCCCAGGGCTCAGTCCTAGGACCCCTCATGTTTGGTATATACTTCTCTGATGTACAGACAAGCACAGGAGGGCTTTGGCTGAAAAGGTTTGCAGATGACTGCAAACAAGGGGACATAATTGTTTCCCCAGCTGTTACAGACACTCTCTGGAAGGGTCGCACTGAGATGGATACCTGGTGTTAATATCATGGCGTCAGGCTGAATGCCTAAAATTCCATAGTCATCCCCTTTGGATATAATTAATTACCCGTGGACTACCACATTGGTGCTAGTCCCCTACATACAAAAACGGTATTACGGGATCTGGAAACACCAGTAGATAGCAATCTGTCCTTTGATACCCATAATGACAAGGTGGTTAGAATATCCTTCTACATGGCCCCTCTCTAATGGGTTCGCATCCAGATCAGAGGGGCCATTGTAACTCTACACATCATATCAGACCCATTAAAGGATACAGCACCCCATTTGGGATATACCTTACAAGACAACTGCAACAGCTTGGAAGAGTACACCAGTACCACACCAAGAGTATTACTGACCTCAAACAGATGACCTATGCAGCCCAACCTACAAAACTCCAGCTGTACTCAGTTGCATACAGCATACTCACAGGTGATCTCTGCTTGACATACAAGGCCCATGTCCAGCCCTGTATTGCTGGATATGCTCCATCTAAACAGAAGCTCCTGAGAGCCACATGCTCTAGGGATATACACCTAACCACAACGATGAGTAGGACATGCTGAACGGATAGATTCCTGACCCAGACACTCCCTATGCTTTGGAACGGGATTCCAATATAAATCAGGCAGGGCCCCTCATGAGCACTCTTCAATGGAAATGTTGCCATGTGGATGGGAGACAGACATGTACCCGGAGATCACTGCAGTGGCTCTGCTGGACAGAGGCACAGGGAACTATTGGCTCTGCCGGTCAGAGGCACAGGGAACCAACCTATGGGGGGGGTGGCGAAAGACAACACATGCTAGCTAGGCTTACAGATACCCTTGGAAAGACAGCCTAGTACCTACCTTTGAACATATTACATGTCTTATGTGCATGGATAGTTAAATAGCACTTCCATTTAACTTTGCTATCATGCTGATAAACTGTCGGCTCACTAAAAGACATATGTATCCTGTTATTGTGTATTGTAAATGCCGATTGACATAACTAATGTTTGCCTACCATTACAGT
The DNA here is from genome assembly GCF_019279795.1 of Protopterus annectens. Taxonomy (NCBI): domain Eukaryota; kingdom Metazoa; phylum Chordata; order Ceratodontiformes; family Protopteridae; genus Protopterus; species Protopterus annectens. The sequence goes on along the minus strand of NC_056743.1, from coordinate 1,623,669,848 downwards.
AATGCTATGTAGCATGTAATACATATCTGCCTACAATACTGTACATTACACAGTTATTGGCACAATATCCCACAATGCAAAACATATTTGCACAGTGGCCCAACCTTCCACATGTTATTCTCTGTATTACACCCATACATATGGCTACAGTTACAATATATCAACATATACTATCCCCTGTTATAGCACATACTTGTTGGACCAACCCTGCCACTGACGTCGGCTGGTGAGGAGTATTTCTGTTCAAAGCCCTTATATAGCATCCCTTGTGGTGTATGTGGTGTTTGCCTTATGACCTACAGTAGTACACACAAATACTACAAGCGTGAATATGCTCAACAATGCATCACTACAAGATAGCTGTTTTCACTATATGGACTGTGTGCACTTTAAATACTACAGAATAGTACTACATACACAGACATACTAACTGTTCTACATACTTTATTAGTAATCCGACGTATTGTTAACATTGATTAAATCCTTTTTGGTTTGTGTTTCAATGTTATTTGTAATGTTCCGCTGGTATATACGGATGGTTTGAATGTGTGATGACACATCCTTTTCTAGTTACATATCGGTAACATGTGGTATCCTGTCCACCAACTGCTGTTGCAAAGTAGTTAATTGGATGCACATCAGCTGTGCAGCTACTCCATTAGCCGATACCATGGCAACAGTGGTGTATAAGTGAGTACTCCTTTTAGGGGTTGTCTGTTTGCCTTACTTTCGAGGGAGATGGCCTAGATGTGTTATTGCGATATATTTCAACAGCTATATGGAGACACACAGAGATATATTAGCTTCATGACTCCTGTGGACTGTGTGTAATGGCTAGATGATTTAGTTCTACATGTGAGTACAGCTGTTATGTTTTGGAACAGTTCTACTTATGCAGGGTTTGTTTGTACCTGATATTTCTGCAGATGTTTAAGTCTGGCAAGAATGTTTGGTCAGCTCAAGGCCGTATGGCTATGCATGAACTGTTATGTGGTGTACAGTGTGCTCACAAGACATCCTTGATTTGATGTACAAGTGCAGCATACTGTGTTGTTACTCACTAATTGCTAACACATCCCGGTGTACGCACAACCCTCTGAAACGGGATTAATGCAAACAAACCCTATTACATCAGCAGCTGTTCCATTGTATAACAGCTGCTATTTCACTTAGGGCCATGTTAGTGTGTCTCTGACAAGATATGTTAAGGCTTCTGCAGATGCCGTACAGTTTGTGAATGATTTGTGATGTTATTACAGTTTGTATTGTAATATGTTTGGTTGTGGGGGTGATGTTGGTGGGTGCGCTTAGCAAATGCAGGTGTGTAGGAACTGCTTTTATACATAATTGTTATGTATGTGAGGGTTCCTTCCCTATTTGAACACCTATCCTTTTGTGGACTACTGCAATGGTATTTGCAGGCTGATTCATTAAGGCACTGTTATGTGGTTCCTGTATAGCATGCAGGTGATGTTAGTCCTTGAATCCCTTCGGTAATACATCTGAATGTAATAACGTGTTGCTACATGATAGCTGTGTATTTCTGTCATAGGTATTTGCAGTCATCCTAGTTGTGTTGGTGACTGACCCTCTTTGGCTAGGGTTGCCACCTTTTCATATATCCATAGTGGGTCCTTTTCGGGACACACATCTGATTTTACAGGCCGACACCAACCCACAGTCAGTACAAGAGATAGAACTTTCCTTCCTTGCCTAATTATACGCAGTTTAGTAGCTTATCCTGTTTCCTGTACAATGTAGGTACTTTAGATAAAGAAATAACTATTGTATGCAACTATTACAGTACATATGGGACATAATTATGTCCTACAATCCCAGGACATTTGCCATGTTTAATATATTTGGTGAGGACACAACCACCCAAAGAGGGAGTGTCCCTCGCAAAGTGGAAAAGGTGGTAACACTATCATTGGCTCATGTCCATAGCGCATATTTGTAATGATGTATAGGCATATACTGTCCATATCCTTTGTTCATAAAGGTTGGTAGTGGCGGAATGTGTGATTGCTATGGTCTTTGTTATACATATATGTGAACACTTCAACTGCTTTATACGGGAGACCTAGGGAATTCCGAAACCACAGTGTTCCGACACACACAGTCCCGGGAGCAGACTCCCATACCCCACATTACCGACATCGACAGTAACTCATGAAGGTAACACGAACATGGAACACACACATGCGCGCACACACACACACACACACACACACACACACACACACACACACACACACACACACACACACACAAACTGCTACCCAACACATCCAAAGAAACCATCCTACACTACATATGAGCAGGTGGCCAAGCCCCCCTACACACCCCATGTAGGTGTCTGTGCCCCACACACCACCCACTACTTTAATATTCTACATCCTAGGTCATGCAAACAGATGCACAAAGCTAACCCACAACCACACATTACAGTCCCCCAACAACACACACCACACACAGAACACACATTTACACACACGACAGCCCTAAGAAACACACGTACACACAGCAACCTACCCAAACCGCAACACCAGAAGCACTGACTAACTTTCCATTAACATTGTGAGATTACACCTCACGCATCTGGTGTTTCAGTACTGTGTTCTTTCGGACCTTAAGCCTCGTGATTACGTCTGTCGGTATGTAAAGAAGTCGGTATGTGGTAGGTGTCCCATTTATATGTACCTCCATGGTTATGTAGATGTTGTTAACCTATCTATATATCTACATATATATGTATATCTCCATATATCGACATCTCTCTCTCTCTCTCTCTCTCTATATATATATATATATATATATATATAAGATTGTGTATATATATCTATATATATATATATATATATATATATATATATATATATATATATATATATATATATAAAACATACACCTTTCATTGTGTACATCCCGGTTTGTCCTATTTCAGCACATTCCTACCTTTTTTGTTTTATCCTGTCAGTATACACGACTGACATTGGTACATCTCAGGTAGCTTAGTGGTATGTTATTGTGATGAATTTGTGCATGGTTGCATGTTCTAATCCTGGCAGTGATATCTTACCTCTCAGAGCAGGCACTGATAGTGCAAGGGTGATGAACGCATATTTCAGCGGTTGTGTGTTCCACATGTTTATTATTCTGTGGAGAACTACCTATATATGCAAGCTGTGCTTAAGGTATACTATGTAACATGTACACATCTGTGAAGATTCCTGTCAGGGATACTCCCCATTATTTGGAAACACATTCCTGATTACATTATACAAAACCCCTCACTAACACTCCGGGGAATCCTTGCAGAGTGGGTGGTGAACAGTAGCTACACCCCAGGGATCCCACAAGTGGGTCTGCTCCACAGAGGGACAGTTAGTTGATCGATGGGGTGGCGACAGCAGACACATTTTGTCTATGCTTATGAGTGGCCTTGGCGGTTGGCCATGTACCTACCTATGTATCTATGAACCTGTACATACAGTATGGACACATGCTGCTAGCTTAATATACTGTTCAGGTATTGACTTACCTTGTGCCAGTGGTGGTTATGTGTACAATAGTTTATGGCTATCTATGTAGGATGCACACAGTAGACCACCTATACATGACAATTGACAGCTGGTCATGTGTGTGTGTGTGACATCCATGTTTGCTGTGTGTGCCGGTGGAGAAGGGTGTCAGTCCATGAGTGCCTACACTGTCAGTGTGTGTGCTATACATTCCTTCTTTGCCAAGGCATGGGCATACTGGGCACACCTCCATCTGCCTACTGGGGCTAGCACAGGGTGTTCATGGTCTGAGCCCCCCTGTGCCTGTGGGTCCCTTGGCAATGGTGGTGGGCTGTGAGGGCCTTCACAATTCTGTCCCTGCTGCAGCTGTTTCTGCAGGATCATATTGTGTAGCATGGCGCATACTATGAAGATGTGGGCACACGTTCCTGGAGTGTACAGCAAGGCTCCACCAGATATGTCCAGGCAATGGAACCATGATTTTAGCATCCCAAACATGTGCTCTATGATGATTCTGGTTTCTGCATGTGCCTCATTATGGCGTTCTTGCGTGGCTGTGTGTGCATTTCTGATGAGTGCCATCATCCATGGTTCCAGTGCATAGCCAGCATCCCCCACCAGGTGGCCATATGGGATATCCCCCTAGGCAAATACCTGATACAGCTGTGAGGCATGCCAGATGTGGGAGCAATGATAGCTTCCAGGACTGCCGGCACACACATCCATGATAATGCCCTGGGCATTGCACATGACCTGGCAGTTGACGGAGGAGAATCCCTTGTGGTTTATGTAGCACCTACCCTGCTCACCGGGTGGTGATTTGATGTGTATGTGCATGCAGTCTATTGCATCTAGTACCTCTGGGTAGTCTGCCACATGGTGGAAGAGACGCATATTGCTGGCCAACTCCTCCTGCGTTCAGGGGAAGTGTATGTGCTCACTGGCATGTGGTAACATGACATCCAGGAACTGGTGGAATACCCTGGATGCTGATGCCTGTGAGATCCCCATGATACCCCCAGTTGGCCTTTGAAAGGTACCTTTGGCTAGTATTCTCAAGCTTACACATACCTTCGTGTCCACTGGGATGGGCTCCCCTCTGTTACTTTTGGCTCTGAGGCGTGGCCGGCACAGCTCAACAAGTTGCTATATGATGTCCCTGTCCACCCTGTAATGCTCTACTATCTCCAGATCATGTAGCCCCTGGTAGGTTACCCTGGGTCTGAACACTTGACTCCTCCTACAGTGCCTGAGATGGTTGTCAGCATCATCTGCCACACCACCGTCAGTCTCCAACACATGCTGGTGAATCAAAGCTATGGCAGCCCCTAACATATACATATTAAAAGTTTGCTGTCTTTATACACCAATAGTGCAGAGTGTCTGGGAATACACAAGTGTGTGTGTGGGGCTTTCACACCTTATACTATTCTGCAGTGGATAATGCTGGTGTAATTGAGTGTGTTTGTGCTATTCCAGCTGCAGGGTATCTTAATTATTGGTTATACAGCAGGTACTGCTATTGTGAGGCCTTTGGTATTGACTTACGCTTGTCTGCCATGATTCATTTATTGCCCTTTACATCTATTTTCAACCCGATTCACCTCCCATTGTCAGGCATGCATCCAGCTGCCGCCTTTCTTGTTTTTTGCTTCCACAATCCAGGATTGTGTTGGGAAATGTGTTATGTAGCTGATCTACAGCAAGTTTGCTTTGTTCTGCAGTGACAGTTCTCTTTTCTTTGCTGTATGGCACCTCCCCTTTCCTGTTCTGCAGGTAGCTGCTAGCAGCCTTGTTAGCTGTTGTCTATGGCCCACTGTGAGTTTCTAGGTGTTAATTACTCATTTGTACTCCAATTACCATGCTGCAGCATTTCCTTATTGTTTTCCCATAACCTTCCTGTTTCACCTAAGTTGCGCGTTGCGCGCACCCGGTTTCACGCTTTTGAGTGCATTTTCATCCATGTTCGCATGCACTTTCGGTCACCTTGTGTGCTCTCAGCTAAGCATAGCTATGGCTTGGTACACACCTCTATTCTGCGGCTTTGCTTAGCAATAGGCAACCCGGATTACCAATGCTCCAATGTGCTTACAGCTATGGTGGTGCACACCTCTCATGATGTCATGTTTACCTCCAGGCCACTCCTCGGTGTTGTACCTCTGCACCATGTGGTACATCCTTACGCCAGTGGGACATTTGCGATTCAGTATTACTTGACTCATTTGCATGGCATTGACTACTAATTCCTAGTTACCACGCAGAACACTGTCACAGACCCTTAGCAACCCTTGCGCCTTGGTTGTGGTGTAGCATGCGTACCATGATTTGTGTTACATTGCAGTTTTATGACACCTATATATATTTTCCTTGTGTTCCCATTTGCACACCCATGCTCTGTGGTTGTACTTTGCTTTAATGTGGCCATGACATTAAATGTTATTTTTTATGTGTTGTGCGTGTGTTTTTATGCCATTGGCTGTACATTTAGCCATTGGCATATGTTAACATTGTAATATGTAAGTTTGGTCCGCTTTCATGGCTCCGATGTTCTGTTTGAAAAAATGTAAACCGTTTTTTTTGGTTTACATTTCTGCATGCTTATGCTATGCCTGCACCAGTTCATGAATCGCTATATACCTTCATTTGCATGCTACACTGCTGTACATGGGGTAATTAGCATACAAGCGCCGTGAGCTGCGCAGCTCTGGCGTACGCTGGTAGTGTACATGGAAACAGCTCTTACCTGAATTGCTCAATGGGCATATTTGGCGCTAGAACACCAATGCTACTCCGGCACATGGCGCAAGCTTCATGAATCCCGGGGTTTGCTTTAAATATTTGTTATCCAAATCAAGAGTGTTATATTTAAGCATACTTTCATGCATTAAACTCAAAGTTGTCCCATAAGTATTATCCACTTCATCAATGTGATCAACTTTCACCTGATTAAATGTAAAATCAGTTCATTGCAACCATTCCTGCCAGTTCTACAGGATTAAACTGTCAATGAGTTTATCTCTAAGTCTAGAATTATAGTCACCTGAATTATGGTGATGCAGTCTTCTTTCCTTAGGTCTCACAACATGGATATCATTGCTGCCCCTATCCACAACAGTTTGTTCAACTGGTGAAGAATCAAATATGCATGGAAATCCTTTCAGGGACGTCACTCCATTTTTATCCCTTCTATTTTAATTAGCAAGTCTACCGGAAGCTCCAAGGTCCTTTTCCAGTACTTCCTTAGTGCCACATGTCGTATTAAGAGCCTTTTGGTTGCCAGGCAATGTAACAACTTTCCCACCCAGCAATAGTTGCAATATGCTTTGATTAAGCACTAAAACCAGCTGAATAAGTTCAGACATGGCATTTCTAAGTTCAGAAATGCCATTATTAAATGTAGAATCCCCATTCTGGTTCTCGGCAACCTCCAAGTGTTCCATAGCAACAAATCAATCTATCACAAAAAATCTGGAGACAAAGTGCCAATATAAATAACTCAACAAACTCCAAAATGGCACTTAACAGCAGGAGGAGCCATGAAGAACACCCAGCTGGAGGAGCCGTGAAGAACACCAATGTGAGGAGCCATTTTATTTAAACAGCAAACAAATGCACCACTCACTAATATGCAATAACTCAAACACATAACTGTCTCACTGCATTTTCATTCACGAAATAGAACTTCTTCTGACATGCAATATCCCCCTCCTTCACAGGGTTCAATATATACAAAAATCAACCAATCACAGTACAAACCCCTCACTTATTAACATGATTAATTCGGACAACATTTACATTGTGAGTAGGGATAGATTTATCTATGGAAACTCCAATTATGAGAGCAAGAGAGTAATCTATCTAGCGGAATGCAAATGTTTCTCCACTTTCTATGTAGGGAAGATGGAAAGGATGTTAAAGAAAATAATATATGAGCACTTGTATGACATTCATAGAAAAGACTCCAGGAATGCATCATTTAAACATACCACTAACTGTGTGGATGCCAGTTTTTCATTTTTTGTATTAGAGGAAGTACCATATGATATCAGAGGGGGGGGGGGCAATGGGAGACAAAAATTGAATATCGTCAAGTATTTTGGCAACTAATCCTTGAGGCTTGTAAATGTCCGGGACTCAATGAACAGGTCTCCCTTGCCCCGGTGTTGAAACTTTGGGCAGCTAGATTATAATGGTTATATTGATAATGATTAGATGCTTTGGTTTTAATATCTGTTTTTACATTCAAAACATTATATTTTTTAAGCAATATTTTATATTTTGGGTATGATCATGATATATAAATCTTCTTCTTTCGGCTTTTTCCCAGTTAGGGGTCACCACAGCGGATCACCTGTCTGCTCATGATTGGCAGTGGAGTTTTACGGTTTTGAGTTGCCAGCCTGGCACCCAACCTTCCACAGAAGGCACACACATGCACACACTCACAACTAGGGCCAATTTAGAGTTCCCAATCCACCTACAGCATGTCTTTGGGATGTGGGAAGAAACTGGAGCACATGGAGAAAACCCACACAACCACAAGGAGGACATGCAGACTCCGCACAGAAGGCACCCCAGCCGAGGATTGAACTGGAGAACCTCTTGCTGTGAGGTGGCAACGCTAACTGCTGCACCACCGTGACCACTAAAGGGTAGTAGATTATCAGGATTTCACTCCATTAGTTTGTAGCATCTATTCTTATGCAGCAAGGATGACTTTGCATATACTGTTATATATTTTTATATTCATATATTTTTTTATATATGCATATATATTTTATGGCTCTGCAAATCCTCAACTAAATATTTTATATGCATTTTATTATTTTTTGCATGTATTTTTACTTGTATTTTATTCTACACTGATTCTGTTTTTTAAGGTATTTTGCTTAGGGTGAATTTTATTAAATTAATCATGTTAACAAGTGAGGAATTTGTACTGTTTCATAGTTTCATAGTTTCATAGTATAGTACTAGGCTATCTGCCCTGGGGCATTTGTAAGCCTAGCCATAGTGGATAGGGCTTTTGCCAAATACTACAAAATGAAACAATGTACAGAATAAAACTACATCACTGTGCCTCTGTCTAGTATGACAGTAGTGAGGTCCCTTAAATATATTATAATACTGTTGGTTTACTGCTGTCAGTGACAGCAGGCACACCCCTGTGGTAACCCATTCATCTCCCAAGATCTCATCCACTCATCAGGAAGAGAGTTTCTGGTGGGCTCGAGAGGAGGCCTGCTACCTACCTGGAACTGGGATCCTGTTCCAGGGTTATGAATCTTTCCCTCCGGTATCAGCATTTCACCAGCAGTCGAGGTTTAAGCTTCTTAGTGGTTGGGTCCCGATGGATAACTCTTTTTTGGGTGATTTGGAGTGTGTGATCCCGGCTTGGCATGGAGATCGCTCCTGGCGCAGAGATCACTCCTGAGCAGGCGTATGAGCATCTTACTGAAGTTTCTTAGGAGCTGCAGAATACAGGCTCTTTTAGAGACCTTGGATACCTTGGCGGTATTGTGTCTCAGCTGTTTTTAGTGGGGGGTGGTCACTCCATACTAAATGGGTGCGGGTGCAATACCAGGTGGGATAGGGGCAGGGTACTCCATCATCCATCTGGTCTCGATGTGAAACCTTCATGATAGGGTAAAAGTAGAATGTTTTTCAATGAAACCCTTCATGAGAGATGTAAAATGAGAGAGAGTTTTTCCAACACTTTTGTTGTAGCGACGTATTTTTCCAAATGAGAGGGTTGCTAGTCTATGTGGTCGTGGTACTTTGTGATTACTTTTTAGAGATGACTTATACATTCTATTTGTGATTTGGCCGTGGACTATGGCACCAGTTGTCTGTTTCAGACATTTTTTGTATTTTGTGTGTATCTGCTGCACCAGTTGTCTGTGTCAGTGAGTTTGTTTGGCCTTTTATGTTTTGTCAGCTATAAAAGAAACCTGTGGAAACTCCTCAGATATGTTGTTTGATTGGTTCACTGAAATGAAAAATACACTGAACCCACAGGAGCCACAATCAGATACGACAGTGTTCTACAACCAACGCCCCTCACCAAAAATAGACAGAAATTTATACTTAGCTGAATGTAATCTCCTAGTCCCTCAGATGTCCCCTCATACCAATCCCAAAAATAAACACAGCATCTGGATAATCCCCGACTACTCATCTCAGATGTCCTACGTGAACTCAAGAGGAGGGACTCACACATAAAAATGCTATTTAACCTTAGCCTTACTGGATATTAAGTGTTACGAACACTGGCGACAGCAAACTTGGCTGGCCTCCATAAGAGCTTACTCTCTACAGACCCTGAACACTGGCCCCCATAAGCTTGACAACAGTGGGTCTGCAAAGGCCTAGCAATCATTATGGAACCCACAAACGGAGACATAGGGAGCCTCTAGGGAAAAGACCCCACCCAGTTCGCTTTGTATTACATAGATCCTGGGCAGATCCTGCCTGACTTTTTGAACTGTTGTTAGCGGCGGATTGACTTTGTAAGTCCATACAGCAGCCCTGGACTTGGCTAAGGCCCTTTGATGAGGCCCCACTCAGGTACCACAGATAAGCTAAACAGCTTAAAAATAAACCCTTTATTGTCACTAGATGGGTGCACAACTGGCCCACTCCATATTAAGGACGTTAAAATTAAAGAGCAATGTCAACCTTTATGTCTGTAGGAAGTGGTGTCCCACAGGAAGCCGTCCTGGGACCTGATTATTCAGCATTTATTTCAGATGTTAAAAGCAAACATGGAGGGCTAACAGGACAAAAGAAGGCTTTTGTGGTTATCTGTAGTTATCTTAGAAGCATTTGTGATTCAAAGACAGGGATGGATGTTTTTATTATGAGAGGTAGTTGTGGTTTAAATTCTGTGAATGCTTGATTTTTCCTCTCAAAGTGATTTTCGGATGTTTTTGAAGGTAGCTTTTGTTTTCTGCTAATTTTTTGTTTATGGCTCTTCCGGACATTAGGTTCGCTCTACTTTTGGTGGAGAGGGACTTGGATTGTTTGGGATTGCAGGATCCATATTTTACCAGACGGGAGGTTTATAGTTTTTGGAGGCTACCTGCCTTGCATTGCATTATGATGGCCAGCTCATAGTTTTGTGGCTTACGCCAACTGGGCTTTTAGTGCAAGGGTATATTGCCATTAGCTTACAGCTTTGTTGAGGCCACCCACCCTTATAATCCCTGTATATTCACATTGCCCTGTGATTGGTGTGAGCCTCTCTCGAGTGAGGCCAGCGAGGGTATCTCGGATCACCATCCATGGGATGTTATTCGGAGAATTTGATAGAGGCCATTTTGTGAAGGATTCGGCATCCCATGGATGTGATTTTATTCTTGGAGATGTCCATAGAAAGAAATACTGAAGGATGTCTTAAGAAGAGTGGTATCTGGCTTTGAGTGGGTCTTCTCATTGTGGTCTTTTGTAAGTCCAAAGAGGAAAGTCATTTCAAGCCAGTGTGATTAGTTTGTGTGGTGTCTCACTAGTGTATATCATACTCCGTGTGTTTGTGGTTTGACCCCATGTTTGTGGTGATCAGGTTCCAGTGTGCCATACCCCTAGTGGGAGTTTGTTTGAGTTGTTCCAGTGCATTATTAATTCCCCAGTGTGAGCTGACTAGTAGGTATTAGGTTATTTTAATGTACCCAATCTATGTTTGCTGGGTTAAAGTTCCAGTATGATGTAATTTTACCGTATTCATATCCTCCAATGTCTATGGGAAGGCTGAGTGGGGTTCTTGGAGATGGGATTTGTCTTCTACATGGCTGGAGTTGTATCTTGGGCGCTGACAGTGGGAGTAGCTTAGCACCTGGTAGGTGGAGTGCTCTTCATGTGTTGTTGCTAACCTGAGGCGGGTGATTAGTATGAATATGCTATGGTCTCTGATGCTTCATGTTGCCCTGTTTAACCTGGGAAAAGCATGATACTTTGTATATATGTGCCGGCATTTGCGGGGGTTAGCCTGTTTGGCTTGGAACCGCATTTTCAGTTACTGCAACAGACGCCGATGTTCAGGGGGTGCTGAGAGTGAATCAAGTGCAGGCATCTTGAGGTTTAGACCCCTGGCGCTCTTGCAGTTGCATGGAGTGCATTTTTTTCCATTTTTATAGTTTTTAGTGGGCTGTTGTCTTTGAGCCTTGCCTTTGTCTTTTGGCCTTTGGGCAAGAGCCAGGTTCAATATGCGAAGAGAGGTGGTGCTAATCATAAGCTCTTCCTTTTAAGCAGCTGGCTTGTTGAACATAGCATCCCAGGCAGACAGAAGCCGATCCTTAGAACAGACACCAGTACTGAGCCAATTGTTATCCGCTATCACAGACACCAATTGATTGTGGTATCATTCTTGTCAGATCATTGATGCTCAGGGTCAGGTCATCATTGTTGGCTGGGCAGGGTAATCATCGTGTCAGCAAGATGCTGCCATCTCAGGGTAATCTCGATCACCTTCTTTTTGTCATTCACACCAGCATGGACAATGATGGATGTCTATTTCACCTGCTTTGAGTGTCATGAGTGTATGTGTTATGGAGCGACACCTAGCTCCCCGATATGTTATTCACAGTCACCTTCTCCTTGTTCAGCCCCCACCTTCTATGTGGTGTGGATGTCTGCTGAGTAGACTATTACTACTCATCAGGCAAGGTCACCCTCCTTAATGTGGCCCAGGCAGGTGTTTTTGTATGGGTTATTGTGGTCTGTGTTGCTGTGGTTTTAGAGTATGTGTGGTGATTTGTGGATGTGTCTGCACTGGGTTGTGTTGTTGTTTTGGTAGTGTTTTGTTGTTTTGTGGAGTTTTACTTTGTGTTCCAGTATGTTTCTTTTGTTTTTTGTGGTGGGTCTATGGGACTGTGGTTGAGCTGTGTGTAGGGTATGTTGTGTGTCCTGTTGTTGTGGTGTCCTATGTGTGAGTTGATATGTTGTGGTGCCTCCAGTTCAGCTATATATAGGAACATTCCCTCTCATGAGTATTTGTGTTTGTTGTGAGGAGGTAGGGGTTTGTTCAGGTCTGTGACATAATTGTATTGTTGCTGGATGATGATTGCCCAGATTGACTGGAACTGAACTGCATTCACTCTGTAATCTACCACCCATGCCAGAACAGTATAAGGAGGTGGTGAGAGTTTGAAGTGTGGGTAGAACAGGTAAGTAGATGTTGTGTTTTACTTTAATGGAGGAGTGCTTACTTAGTAGAGTAGTATTGGAACAAAAGTGCTACAGTTAGTAGTCAGTAGTCTGTCTGGTTTTAACAAGAGTAGAGCTTTTAAAAGGGAAAAATGAAAGACAGACTAAAGGGCCAGAAAAAGCTAAACCTTTAAAAACCAGCGCTATGTGCCGCGTGCAGCCAAAAAAAGTTGGTGCAAAAATTTTAAACAAACAGTGAGCTGTAAAAAGAGCTGGAAATGCTCCCAAATAGAAAATTACTACAGCTTTACTGAGGTCCTGGAAATGTGAAACACTCAGAAAAACCTCGGCTCCCACTCCCAAAGTTGCTTCCCGAAACTTCCTTCATCCTAAGTAAGGTAGACAACACTAAACAGCACAGAACTTCAATACAGCAATAAAAGTGTAAAAACTAGTGGGGAACACAAAAACAGGCGGGAATTTTTGATTTTTTTTTTTTAAACTGAACACACTTGTTTTGGGTAGAAACATAAAGAACAAGGGAAACAGTGATAAATAAGTTGGGCAAACTGGCTAGCACACAAACAAAACAGCCAACACAATTTTCAATAACAACTAAAGCAAACTTTCAATCAAGCCTCCTGAAATGTAACTTATGCAGATTTTAAAATAATGCAGCAATCAGTTAAAAACAGTCTGTAATAGTTTTTATTTTTTAACAGAAGCTAATTTAATAAATAAAACAGAGAAAGATAATAAATCCAGAAGGTAGTCGCTAGGACCACTCTCCTCGTTGCTAGGACCACTCTAAAACCATTGGTAGATGTTTGTATATATTGAACCCTGTGAAGGAGGGGAATGTTGCATGTCTGAAGAAGTTCTATTTTGTAAATGAAAAAGAGGTGAGACAGTTAAACGTTTGAGTTATTGTACACTAGTGAGTGGTGCATCCTTTTGATGTTTAAATAAAGTGGTTCCCCACACTGGTGTTCTTCGTGGTTCCTCCTGCTGTTAAGTGCTGTTTTGGAGTTTGCCAAATAATACATGTCCTAATCTATAATGTCATAATACTGTTGGAAGTTATTGCATATGCAAACCTGGATTTAAGAGTCTTTCAGGAGCAGTTAATTTCACTGATCCACATGAGAGATGTGAAGGTAGGTATTTATTTTTTTCATTCTAAGCACAGTAGCAAGGTAATTAGTCATGGATCTAACTTTGGCACTTTTTAAGAGACTTAACAAATTATCTACTTAAGAAACTGCTATGACCATTTGCAATAAAATCAACAGTTGGGTAACTATTCAATTAGATGTGGACAATTTTGCTTTGCATACAAGCCCATGGATGAAATGGTAGGAATCGTAAGTGTAATGATCAAAAGTAAAATTGCATAATGTTATCAGTATTTATGCCACTAGTTAATTATGAACTCAGAGGATTGCCGGAGATGAAACTTTCTAGTTTGCATAGTAGAAGAGTCCTTTCATGTAGTCACAAATGTGAGAGTACCTCACCCCAAATAGTACAGTGCTAAATATCACTGAATAATGCATCTAGGACATATTATTTAGGCCACTAAATGTCTGCATAATTGCTTAATAAATTACATATAGTATGCTTTAGCAAACAGCATAAAAGTTGCCAACTGGTATCATCATTATATCATTGCCTTCCACAGTCTGTATCATTAGAAGTGGATCTTGTACTTATATTTCAGTTTACTTCAAACTTTTGGGTTTATGATCCCTCATTTATTTCTTTATTTATATTTGATTACTAGAGTAGTACACTGATCAGTATTAACCAATTTCAGGCCAGCACGGATGAAATACAAAACATGTGACAAACAAAAAAATACAGAAATGTAAACAAAATTTTCCCACAAGGTTAGTACAATCTAGAGTCTGAAACCTGGGCCAATAACCTGTCCATTTTTTAACTCTGTCTTCCAAAATATCCGGAATTTGTATGCACCATCTAGAAAAATAAGAGTCAAATCTAACTATGCACCCTGGTTTACCAAAGAAACTAGGTCCCTAATGAAACTACGAGATAAAACATGGACTGATTGGCATTAAACTGGCTCTCAAAACATCATATCTGGAACTCAGAAACAGTTAAAAAACTGGGCAAACTAGACAAAGTCAACTACCATCAGAAGATGCAGAAAATAAAATATCTAAATAACCCTCAGAAATTCTGGACAGCCATCAACAACATTCTTTTACCTGGTAAAGCTAGTACACCTTCCTCAACCACAACAAACACTAGCGACAGCATAGCGACACAGTTCAGCAAGTATTTTACTGAATCAATTCTTGCCCTAACTAAACTGCAACGATCTTCCACCTTCTCCATTCCAAATAATATTAACAATAACAACTATTACTCTCTGTAACCCATACCTATGGACTCAATTAAAAAATGTTAAAAAAATTGAAACCCACTACATTAGCAGCTGCTAAACTTCCATCTGACTTTCTGAAAGTTGCTGCTGAGGTCATCACATATCCTGTAACAATTCTTATTAACCAATCTATAACTGAAAACTTAGCTCCTGCTATATGGAAAATATCTTATATAATCCCTCTCCACAAAGGTGGCACCTCAAAAGAATTATCAAACTGTTGCCCCATAGCTATCCTCTCCCCTCTATCCAAAATTCTTGAAAGGTGTGTACACAGATTATGAACTACCTCAACACCCAAAACCTACTTACTAGCACACAACATAGATTTCAGCCCTCTCACAGCACCACTACTGCCCTCCTGTCATTCACAGAAACAGTAAATAAATATAGAAACAATGGTAAATTTGTATCGGCTCTCTTTTTAGATCTCTCAAAGGCATTTGATACAGGTCTATATCAGAAGACATAAAAACACTGAACACCCTTACCTCAACACTGCTTAACCAAAAGCAGGAAATCTCGAATGGCTAGAACAGCGTTTTTTTTCCCCCAGGGGAAATAAATCACTGGGCCATTGTAGGGAGTTTGCCATTTTCTCTACTATAGTGCAATCTTAGAGTAGGTATATTTAAGTAACGGGGTGCGGGAAGGCAAAGTCCCCCACTTTATTTTGTCTGTTGGTTTGTTTGTTTGTTTGTTTTTTCTGTTGGCCTAGAGACTATTTTCCCCCTGGGAAAAAAAATCACTTTTCTGGCCGTTCGACATTTTACGTTGTCAGTTAAGCTGTGTCGAGGTAAGGGTGTTCTGTGTTTTTACCTGTGAATGTCGTAAAATAGATCCTTTGAAACAGTAGCACATAAAAAACTTATCAATGTCCTTTCTAACCTCAATCTCTGAGTCTACTATTACTTGGTTCCAAAGTTATCTATCAGGCCGACAGCAGGCAGTACAATGGCACACTGATATTTCCCCACTACTTCCAGTAACACTGTGTGTTCCCCAAAGCTTCATCCTTGGGCCATTACTATTCACTATCTTTACCAATAACCTCTACACCTCTCCACCTCATGCCAAACTTGTACAATACACAGACGACTCCACATTATTATGCAATGCCTCTTCCATCCAAGAACTACTCACACTTACACAAACCTCCTTTCTAGCCGTAAAATCCTGGTTATCTGACCACCAGTTAATTCTGAACCCCAGTAAAAGAAAAACTGTTACTTTTTAACCCTACTAGATGCACATCACCTTCCCTTCCTTTCAATATAGTATACAAAAACACTATTATCTCACCTGTAAAGCACACCAAACTGCTAGGTATACAAGTAGACTGTAACTTAAGATTTGACATTCACATTGCACAAGGCATAAAAAAGTCCACATAAAACTTGGTGTCCTATATAGGAACAAACCCTTTCTGACAAAAATAACCAAAGAAACAACAGCACATGCACACCTACTCTCTGCTCTCACTTATGCCTTTCCAGTTCTCACTTAGGTTACCTAAGAAAAACAAACATCGCAAAACTAGAAGCTTGCTACAATAAAATTGCTAGGTTTGCCACCAATGCTTCCTATAAAACACAGCATTGTATAGCTCTAAAACAACTATAATGGCTAGAATTTCATCATCTCCTTCTGTATAACCAGTTAAGACTAACCCATAAGATTCTACACAACACAGAAAAAACTCCTGCACTAAGTAATTTACTCCAGCCGTACATCAGTAATAGAGTACTATGCTCCAATAACATACAACCTATTAGAAGCCTCTAAGGCCAAAAACTCAGCAGGGAAATTGTTATACTCCATCTATATAACCATAAAATGGAATTCCCTACCCTCTACCCTAATCAAAAATCAAAAAATCTCTACTATGGAATTTAAAAGCACTCCATAAGGCCACCTTTCTAACACCTGGCTTTGCTCCTGTTCCACTCCAGGATAATATTTTGTCTTTAGTATGCAATTTCTAATTAAGTTCCTCCTTAGCTCATTCAGCAGTGTTAACCACAGATGATAGTGTATATCAAGACTTATAATCAAGCTAAAACTAACTTATTTTACTCTAACTTTGTATTTTCTACCTTGGTATATTATACAACCCTGTGAGAGTATTTTGTATATTTCCATATATGTATTCATTGTTCTTGTTGTACTACTAAAGTTATTATATGTGGAGCTTTTCTCCCCAGACATCCACTGAAAAAGGACTTCTAGTCCAGATGTACTTTCCCGGTAAACAAATGTAAAATAAATAAATAAATTAGATCACATCTCATAAAATCATAGCCACAATTTTTTGAGGTTGTTTCCATGAATCTGGATCAATCTTAAGCGTCTTGGTGATGGAGTGTTCCTATGCTTCACATAAACCAAGCTGGCTATAACCAATTTTTGAAGTACATCTGTTACATTTATGGCTTCCATGTGTATGCATATGTATTGATATATACTGTATGCTTGAAAGCCCAAAAACTCAAACATTATTTTCGGGAGATGAAAATAACGAAAACTAAAATGCCGAATCTCACATTTTTCCCAGGGCAAGTAAACGCTTGTTCACAAAAACACACCCTAGCAACTGGAACTCACCTAGCTAGGGGGACTAAACCCCCATACCCCCTAAACTATATATACCAACTTCAGGATAGCACTACAGTGGGGAAACGGGCATATTTTCCTACATTGGGCAAGTGTTTACTTGCCTTGGGAAAAAACTCTGTGGTTTTTGGTTTTTGTTATTTTTGTCTCACAAAAATAACACTTGAGTATATGTGTTTTTGACAGGCAAATTAGACCCATATATGTTGTTGTCTTTTCAGCATTTCCTGGTTAGGGGTCGCCACAGCAGAACTCCGGTCCGCTAATGATTGGCAGTAGATTTTTTTATAGTGCCGAGTTGCCAGCCCGATGACAAACCTTCAGCGAAGGAACACCGATTCACACATGTCTTTCAGAGGCCACTTGACCGTGGGGAGGACATGCAGACTCCACAAAGAAAGCACTCCAGCCATGCATCAAACAGGAGAACCTCTTGTTGTGAGGCAATAATGCTACCGCTGTACCACCACTGCTTCCAAAGTAGACCCATATAAATATATATATATATATATATATATATATATATATATATATATATATATATATATATATATATATATATATATATATATATATATATATATATATATATATATATATATATATATATATATATATATATATATATATATATACACACACACACACACACACACACACACACACACACACACACACACACACACACACATGCATGTATGTACACATATATAAATACATACATACACACACACACACACACACACACACACACACACACACACACACACACACACTCACAAAGCATATATATATATATATATATATATATATATATATATATATATATATATATATATATATATATATATATTTATTTATTTATTTTTAATGAAAATTTAAGGCCACCTAATTAGTAGTAAAATTGTAGTAGTTCCAAACAACAATAAATAAATAGTAAGGAAGTGATGTATTTGATGAAATATGATGCCCACAACCATAGAATGAATTATGGAATAAAAGCAGAACAAGTTACAAAGTATTTATTATCTATACAACTGCAGAAATAGAATTCGCTAACCAAAAGAAAATGCAACATTATATGCATGACTTTATGAGATGAGGTGAGGGATGTGTAATAGTAAACCCATCATTAAAATTGATAAACATGTATGCTAATTGGACAAAGCACCCATTGTGCTCATTGCAAATCCAAGAAAATTCACAGAAAGAATTTGATGAGCTGTATTTGACAATGGAGATCCTCCGCCCTCACTAAAGTTATACATTAAAACAAAAATCACAAACATTAAATATATATATATATATATATATATATATATATATATATATATATATATATATATATATATATATATATATATATATATATATATGTATATAAATTCATACTTCAAGAAATAGCAGATGCTTTCATCTTGTGATTCTCTTCTGACTTGACTTGCAACTTTTTGCTTTACTTCTTTTGCTATTGTTCTCTGTACAGACTTAAAACAGCCGATTCCCAATGTCTAAGATACTTTTTGTGTGGTTCTCAAATTAAAAAGTACACTGTGAGCAATTTATACATCAAGATCATCCATTTTACATGTGCGCTAATGATGTCAGGTTGATAGGCTGCCATTTATATACTGCTGAAGATACAGGGTGATTACAATTATCTGCAGCTTTGGCTCCACAAACAGCATGAAAACCTGCAATGAAAACAGAAATGAAAGCTGCATTTCAGTTAAGTACTATGCAGATGTAGACATGTACATACTTCTCATTAGATGTAGAAGAATATTAAAGTCCCTACGTGCATTATTATTATTTAAGCAATTTCTATTTTTTTTTTTTTTTAATAATAGCATTATATAGTGGCAATAGTCTATTCCAGGATGTAGGTAATATTGCATTTACTACACATGAAAAAGCCAGCACTGGATGGTGATTGTAGATACCTATTATTGTGTTATTCAAGAGATGTAAGTGTGGCCAATAACAGTTTTGTCAATAAAATTACTTCATCACTAGTGATAAGAAGAACTGCCCCCATTCATTCAAAACTGATGTAACTGATATGACTTGTTGGGGCACTAGGGTGCTGAACTGCGGCCACCTCCAAATGTATTTATGAATTTGTTTTTGTTTGTGTGTTTGTTTTTGGCATGTTGTACTTTAAAAAAAAATGAGTTTATTATTTCATGACTTGAGACTTGGTGTGCAAGCAATACAAATTAAATGATAACAAGTCAATTATGCTTTATTACTGATACCCTTGACATTTCTGAGAGCAGAAGCAATAAGCTCTCATTTCTCATTGGCACAGGCTGTATCAGGTGATTAGTGCATGAAGCAGATTGAGATTCAAGCAAAAGAAAGCTGCTCCAGTATGTGGATTAACTTAGATGAAGCAAGGCAAATTTTCATGAAATACTTTTTTTAATTAAATAATAAGCTACTATGATGCATAATAATGATTCCATTCAAATGCCTTCTGCTGCCAGCCAGCTCAAGTGTGCAGGATTGTATGTATTTTAGGGGCTATGTTATGTGATCGAAGATCCTTTTCTTCGAACACATAATAATCAGCACATATACAGCGAATGCTATAAACCGCAAATAGCCACATCCTCAAATTTTTTCCTTGGGAAAAAACTCACGTTGCCATAAAATAAAAAAACAAAATTTAAAACACTAACTGCCCCCATAACCCCCTAACTAAATATACCAACTCCAAGATTGCTCTACATTAAAGAAAAGGGCAATTCCTGATAACTCTAAAAATGTAACATCCTGCCAAGTGTGGGGGGGGTGGGCTTCCCCACTCACACCCTCAAATGTGGGGGGCTGCACATGCCTTACTAAATATACCAACTCCGAGATAACACTACTGTGGGGGAAAGGGCAAATTCCCGAAGATGGCCAACCATTGCTTTTCCATGTGAAAAAGTTCGATGAAATGGCTGTTCATCGAAGAGAGGTTTTGACAGTTTGAGATCAAGGAATAGTTTCTCATCCAGTCGTCCAGGTTCCTCTTAAAGAGGGCTAGGGAGGTACTCTGCTTGACATGGAGAGGGAGTGTATTCCACAGATGGGGGAGTCACTGGGGCACAAATCTAACCTGCCAACAAGTTCTATTAATGTCACACTGACCAGGCTGAGGCCTTGTGTGCAGGTTGCGTGAGTGGAGTTTGACTTAACGGATATGCAGCAACTCCATCAAGGCTGAGTCTGATATAGCCTTGTATGCCAGACACAGGTCACCTCTAAGCAGTCTGCAGAAGACTGAGTAGAAGGACTTTTAGCCTATCTGTATAGGATAGGTGTTTGAGACCCTTGATTTTCCGGGTCAGAAACCTCTGTGGTCTCTCTAACTGCTTCATGTGCGTGGCAAGGTACATGCCGGAGGGGGCATTCTACTTTATAATGTGTCTGATAAGGGAGGAGTACAGGGATGTTATGACCTTCTTGTTCCTGGATGAAATACCCTGACTTATGAGGTGGGCCATGTAGAAAGCGTTCTGTACAACGGAGGCAACGTGGTGGTCAAAAGTCAGGTTGCTATCAACCTGGGTGCCCAAGTCCATCACAACTGAGTGCATGCTTAGTACATTGTTATTAATATGACAATTAGTGGGGACACCCTTTTCTGCAAAGGAGATAATGATGCATTTCTTGGCATTCAGTTTGAGGCTGTGCTTCTGGCACCAGTCATTAGTTTGGGTAAGGCCCTGTTGGAGGATGTTCACATCACTAGGGGAATTTTTGACAGTGCACAGCTTGCAGTCATCTGGAAACTTGGTCAGCCACAGACCACTGGTTTTGGCTTGCACCTCAGAAAAGTATATCCCCAAACAGTAGAGGTTCAAGAATGATCCTTGTGATACGCTGCTTGTTGGGGGTCTACTACTAGAGGTGACTTCCCCTATTTTGACTTAGTGGGTTCTATCAGTGAGCCAGTTAGCTACCCAACTGGTAACATATGAGTTGATGCCTAACTGGGAGAGTTTATCTATTATGCCTGAGTGGGGAATAGTGTTGAAGGCTTTGGCTGGGTCAAGGTAGGTGTTGTGTACTATCTTCCCCTCATCCATGGCTTTGGTGACTGTTTTGAAGAAGGCAACCAAGTTTAACAGGCATGATCTCCCCTTGACAAAACCAAACTGTATGGGATCAAGAATTTCGAAGTTGCCAATGTCCTTTTTTGTAAGGTCCATGATAATGCATTCCATGGCCTTGCAGATCAGGCTAGTTAGACTGATGGGCCTATAATTTCCTGGGTCGATGGACACACCACCTTTGTGTAGAGTGATGACAGTGGCTGTCCTCTATTCCGCAGGAACGAAGCCGGTGCACAGGCTGTGGTTGAATAAGGTTCCTAGTTGTGCTGAAAGCTCTTGCCTGAGTTCATGTAGGACACAGTCAAGGATGTTGTCAGGTTCCATGGAGGCTGCATTTTTTGCCTTTGAGAGGGCGTTAATGGCCTGATCCCTGGTGATGAGGGAAGGCGGGCAGTGATAGGGCTGTCCTGGTTTACTGATTAGCTGTACAGGGGGGGGGGTTGAAGTTTTCACTGAAATTGTCTGCTAGCACGTTGGCTATATCTATGGAATTTATGTATGTGGTACTCTTGGCCACCAGTTCCACATGCACAAATGCGATAGAAATAGCAAACCTGCTGGCAGACAAGTTCAGTGAAAACTTCACCCCCTGTCCCCCCATCAGTATAATTTAGTAATTGATTTTTGGTATTATAACAGATTAATGAACCAAAAGTAACTTGTTATGTATGTGACTTTTTTACAGTGCTACAAACCAGGTCCATGAGTGTGGCTTGTGTTTTGTTGACCCATTCTATTGTGATCATCATGGAAGGAAAGGGTCTTGGAATAATGAGTTAACACTGTAATCTACAGAATATTTCTCATGATTTTATTTTCATTATTGTTTCAGATTATGATGAATGTAGTATCAATGATACATGCCCTAACAATGCAGAATGTCACAACACCAATGGAAGTTATTACTGCACATGTAAACCGGGATTTAAGAGTCTCTCAGGGGCAGTTACCTTCACTGGATCACAAGACAGATGTGAAGGTAGGTATAATTTAATATTTGATTCTAGGTGCTATAACAGACAAAGGAAACATGCATGTACCATTTTATTTCATTCAACTATTGACAAGACAACCCTGGCATTTCATATGACTCTTAAGAAATTAGCTACTTGGGCTGCTACGATGAAATTATGCACTTACATAATGTTCATTTAGAAGCAGTCCATATATTTTTAATTTGCCTGGTATACAGTCCTGCAGGATGTGTGGATGAAAAAGTAGGTGTTATAATAATCATATTAAAACTATGTATAGAAACCAGTACTTGATTACTGGCTATCCAATCAAGCAAAGGAACTCTTCAAAAGAAACTTTCTTGTTTGCATGATGGAATAGTCCTCTCCTGAATTTTCAAATGTGTGAATATCTAACCTGAAACTGCATTATCCAGTATATTATTTAATAATACATAAAGTCCATACTGGCCTAATCATTCATAACTTAATACAGAACTACTAGACTAACTACCAAAGGGAGCCTTTACAAGCCTACCAAGCTTCTGAAAGGTATCTGACAAGTTTTGATACTCTAGAGTCATTTTAAAGGGGTATGTGTAAGCTAGGGCATGGCTGCAATACCAGGTGTATATTTCCAGCTTCCTATCCACTAGTCCATGTTATACTAGCTTCAAAGGAGGTTACTATGCCATTGGCCCTAGTGCCCTTTTACGCCTTGCCATGTTATACCCTTATTTTCTTTTTGACTAAGTTGTATGGTCTATATTTGCAGCTTGAGTCTATGATCAGCACTAACTGCCCTTATCTAAGGGGGACATAGGTGACCCCTTGGTTAAATTTATGGTCTCCTATCCAGTTGTCTAACTTGCACTTAAATAAGGTCATTGAGAAGCTCTGTTTTACAAGAATTGGGAGTTTGTACCACAGTTGTGGCAGTCTCTGGGAGACACATCTTCTTCTCCAGCATGTCCTGTTAATGTCGCAGGCTAGGTTAAGATCCCTAGAGTGAGTGAATCTTATCCCATTTGACTGGCAGATGTGCATTATTTCCATTAGGTCAGCATCTGAATTTGCTCTGTAGGCCAGGCACAAATCACCTTTCAGCAGCCTATAAGAATCAAAACACAGTGACAGTGCCTTCAGTCTGTCCATGTAGGTCATGTGTTGAAGACCCTGAAGTTTCTTGGTGAGAAACCACTAAGGTCCTTCCAGTTGTTGTAAGTGTCTGGTGAGGTACATACATAAGGGAGCACTGTACTCTATTAGTGGTCTGATGAGGGATGAGTACAGGAGAGTTATAACATCCTTAGTTCTGGATGCAATGCCCTTACTTATGAAATGTTCAAAATAGAAGGCCTTCCTTACCACTGTGGACACATGGTGACCAAAGTTAAGTTTGCTATCACTCTGTGTTCCCAAATCTCTCACCACAGGGTTTGAGCTAAGAGGGGTACTTTTAATACTTAATTTGCTTGGACTTCCCCTTTGTTGAATGGGATGATAATACTTCTTTTCTTTTTTCTTTTTTTTTTTTTTTTGCATTTAGTTTAAGTCCCTAGCTTTGGCACCAATCATTTATTTGTGTAAGCCCTTTTTGTAGAGTGTCATTATCACTGGGGACTCAATGATTACACCCTGTTTGTAGTCAGTGGTGAACCTGGTAAGCCACAGGCCATCTATTTTCACATGGGTATCTGAGAAATATTTTTTAACAATAGGGGGCCCAGCACAGATCTTTGTGGTACACCACTGGTAACTGGTCTGCTGGTATAGGTGGAATGCCCAACTTTGACTGTATGCAGTCTGTTGTTGAGTCATTTGGCTCCCTACCTAGTGACAAATGGGTTAATTCCCAGCTG
This sequence comes from Protopterus annectens, assembly GCF_019279795.1. Classification (NCBI taxonomy): domain Eukaryota; kingdom Metazoa; phylum Chordata; order Ceratodontiformes; family Protopteridae; genus Protopterus; species Protopterus annectens. Next base: position 1,623,645,239 of record NC_056743.1, on the reverse strand, counting down.
GATGAGTTTCTCAATGATGCCTGAGTGGGGGATTGTGTCAAAAGGCTAAGTCAAGATAGACAGTCGGACGGTGCAGTGGTGCAGCAGTACCATTGTCACTTCAGAGCAAGAGATTCTCTGGTTCGATTCTTGGATGGAGTACATTCTGTGCAGAGTCTGCATGTCCTCCCTGCATTCGTGTGGGTTTCCCTCTGGGTGCTCTGGTTTCCTTCAATGTTTCAAAGCAATGTATCTGGAGCATTTCTTCCTGGGCCTCTACTGAAAGTTGGCTTTGTTCCAAGTCCGACTTTTCCTGCTAAACAAATGTTAAATAAAATATGCTGTTTTGCCTTCATCCAGGGCTTTGGTGACATTTTCAAAAAGTCTACTAGGTTTAATAAAAATAATCTACCATTCACAAAGCTAATCTGGGTCAGGTCAAGAGTTTGAAGGTCACCTATGTCTTTATTGATAAGTTCCATGATGATTCTCTCCATGGCCTTGCAGATAAGGCTAGTTAGGCTTATGGGCTATAATTCCCAGAGTTGGTTGATGGACACCCTTGGTACAAAGGAACTACTATACTGTTTTCTATTCTGCTGGGGTAAAACGAATACTTAGACTATGGTTGAAGAGAGTGTCAGGTGGTTCTGCTAGCTTCTGTTTTAGACCATTATGTAGGCAGCCTGGGATGTTGTCTGGTCCCATAGAGGCTGTGTTTTTGGCCATGGTGCATGCAGTTATGACTTGCCCTTTGGAGATATTATGTAGACGACTCTTACATGTATGCTTTGGGGTATCTCTGGTGGGGACATGGGGGTGAAGTTTGCACCAAATCTGTCTGCTAGGAGGTTGCTGATGTCCTCAGGGTCAATATGAGTGGTACCATCCACTACTAGTTTGGTACAAAGCTGGGCCTTTCCTTTTAGCTTTCTGACTTAGCTAAAGAATGCCTTGTGACTGTCCTTAGCTAGGGGTGCTAGTTGGCTTTGGAGGACTTTACAAGATATCTAATTTGCTTGTTCAAGCTATGGGAAGTGAACTTCCTCTGTTGAATCAGTTCCCTCTTGTTTTTAGACATCAGTTTCTTCCTCTTGTATAACAACAAAGGGGTATAGATCAAACCTAGTAAACAGGTGTTTTGCATGTATGATAATAGAAATAGATGAGAGATTAGTAGTAAAACTGTATAAATATAAGTATGATAAATTTTGGGTTATGGTAAAAAAGTAAGAGGGAAAAGAGTGTATAAATGAATGAAGAACTAAAATGTTACCAGGAAAATATTTTTGTGGAAATAAAACTGATAATATAAAAACAATAGAAAATTATGGTATAAGAATGTAATGATTACAGTTTACTGTTTTAAACCATGCAAAAATCTAACAGATGAAGAAATTAAAGCTATACGAATGACAAGCAAATGGTGTAATCAGAAAGTAGAATGTCAAGAATTTTATGGAGACTGTTAATAGATAACTTGCCAGTAAAAGAAAATATGTTATACAAAAAGAAAAGTGGTAGGCTATGTTTACATTGTCAAAAAGAAGACACTATGGAATATGTGTTTTTTGAAATGTAAAAGAGTAAAAACATTATTGGGAAAATTATGTTAAGAAGATGTTTTTGAAGATGTAAAAAAGTGAATAAAATAAACATGGATATGATTAAATATATATATTATAAAAACAGAAATAAAGAATATGTTAAAAATACATAAAAAGTTATTTTATGTTATATGGAATGAAAAATAAATGAAAATATTTTTAATGGTAACTGCATTTTAGCAACAATTTTAAGAAAATCAGATGATGGTTAAGGAAAAAGGAGTGGGGGGGGGGGGTCTAATAAAGATGGAAATTTCCATGATTGTATAAATAAAGTACCCCTACACCTTTCCAAACTGGGAGAATGTGTGGAGTTGTTACAAAATGAAAAAAAAAAACAACAGAGTTATATGAAGGAGGTGAATCTCTAATAAATTAAGTTGGAGAACAGAAGACAAGGACAAAAATAATAATAATAATATATGAGACTCAAAGAAGATGAGGTAATGGTGAATGAGCATTTTAAGCAGACTTTAGTAAATGGTAAAGAAGTGCAGGCAGTGGAGCCTTTGCAGGAGTGTTTTGCAGTGGAAGAAAAAGAAGAAGGTTACACCAGTGATGGATTCTGAAGAGTTTTTCCAGCAGAACCTCTTTGGGAAGAGGATTCAAAACAAGCATGTGCTGTGAAAGCCATGCAAATGAGGTGATTTTGCAATCCAGGAAGCTTGCAACAGTCCGTGCAAGACTAGTGCTATCTGCAGAAATGTACTTGGTTAGTAACAGAGTGCATTTCTGCAAACTCCAAAATGGAGCTTTGACAGCTCCAAGTAAAGGCTGCATATCATGAAGTAAGTATGCCAGTGGCAAAGTATAAGGCCAATGGCATGGCAAACAATACAAAAAAAAAAAAAAAAAATCAACATTTTTTTTTTAGACGATCTCGTATTGCAGTGGTGCGCAAACAGGATTGGGGGGAGGGCTATAATAAAATAAACCTAAAATAAGCTTTCTAACTAAAATCAGTCTTCTGCCATACAAGTCAATGGCAGGCAGAAGACAACCAGGCCAGTGAGTAGTGGTTGCTAAGGGGGGAGGCTCAATGTGAGACATGTAACTATGCATTAGCAGGCAATCCTATGCAAATGAGGGGAAGGATAGTGAATCCCAGTTTTCCCCAGTATGTGAGTCAGATCCCAACAGTGTAAGAGAGGGAATAGCTTGGTGCAAGCCTAGGAGGTAGGTGACATTATGGGGGTGTGTGTCAGGCATACTGTAAGTGGATTGGCTCCCTGTGGCTCGAGTTTACTCCTAGCTTAGCACAGCTAAGCTAGGGGGTGTATCTAAACCTGTCTGGCAGACTTTACAAAGCCTAAGTGGGTGTGCGCGCTGCACACTGGGTTTTACAGGAGGAAAAAAAAAGTTAAACAGGAAATAGCAGCAATGTGCACATTTAAGCACTCTGTTTGCGCGGTGCGCCACCAGGCTTAAACAGGAAGGCAATGGGAAGGGAAAACAGCAGTAGGAAGGTAATCAAGGAGTACTAGGTTAGCTGGCAGGTGAAATGTATCAGAATCAGCCAATTACACAGGCAGCACCTCAGCTGAGCCCAGAACACTACTATAAACTATGCAAACACCTACCCCTCTGTTTTTTCCTGCACTCTACACCACCAGCGTAAACATGCAGGGAACTTTTAACACTCACAACAGCAAAATGTTAGGGGCTGCAATAGCTATCATACAACTTGTGGAAGAGGCTGAGGGTGGTAAGCATGTGAATGCAGCTGACCAACTCACAGTGAGGAGACAGAGAAGAGTGTACAGACCCAGGGTAACCTACCAAGGGCTACATGAGCTGGAGATAGTGAAGTGCTATAGGGTGGACAGGACCTCCTACAGCAAATTGTTGAGCTGTGCCGGCCACGCCTGACACACAGAACTAACAGAGGGGAACCCATCCCAATGGATACCAAGGTATGTGAAGGCCTAAGAATACTAGCACAAATCACAAAAAAAAAACAGAAAAAAGGTGTAAATTCCCTATTTTAATCACATAAAACCAAGTGATGTTGCATGAACAAGGTAGAGGGAAATATAAACACTACTACCTGCCCAAACCGGTTTCAGACGTAATAGCTTTCTTCAGTGTGAAAAAAACATGAACAACATAACATACATACATTTATACATACACTACGTGAATGTTCATTGGTCCATCATAAATAATCATTAAGTCCAGGTGGAAACAAAGCTCCTAGCTTAATAATCCATTTCTGTTTTTTTAAAAATCAGGTATATTCTGCCATCCTGATTTGTCCCTGCATTTCCCAACAATACAATCAATAACAATAAAATGAAAACATGCAGTATTGTGTTTACGCACATGTTTATACAAAGCATTTGTAGAACGTTTGTTTTTAATATCACTAAGATGCTCCCCAGTTCTGAGATGAAAAGGTCGAGATGTTTGTCCTACATAAAATGAGGAGCATGAACATGTAGCTAAGTACATTACCCACTCTGTACTGCAATTAGCCCAAAACCATAGAAGTATTCCGGCTACTGAATTCCTTTGTTTTAATAACCATAGAGCAATGAGTACAATGTCCACAAGGCATACAGTCTATTAGTGGGTCACCTGTAAGTGTACACTGAGTGGAGACCAATGGACCAGGTCCCACCTTATTATAATGACTAAAGAGAGAGCCTAATGTATGTCCTCTCCTAAAGGAAAAGGAACATCTATTACTAGCTACAGGTACTTTCCAAAGGCCAACTGGGTATATGATGGGGATTTCACAGGCATCAGCATCCAGGGTACTCCACCAGTTCCTGAATGCCATGTCAGCACATGTCCGTGAGCACGTATATTTCCCCAACACCCGTGAGGCATTGGCCAGCAATATGCATCTCTTCCATCAAATAGCAGAATACCCTGAGGTAGTGGGTGCAATAGACTGCATGCATATATGCATCATAGCACCACCCGGTGAGAAAGATAGAGTCTACATCAACCACAAGGGCTTCCCCCTCCATCAACTGCCAGGTTGTGTGTGATGCCCAGGGCATAATAATGAACATGTGTTTTGGCTGCTCTGGAAGCTATCACAATTCCCCACATCTGGCATCTGACGCAGTTGTACCAGAGATTTGCCAGTGGGGCCATCCCACATGGTCACCTAGTGGGGGATGCTGGATACACACTGGAGCCATGGCTGATGACACCCATCAGAAATGCACACACACCCAAACAAGAATGCCATAATGAGGCACACACACAAACAAGAATCATAATGGAGCATATGTTTGGGATGCTCAAGTCACGGTTCCGTTGTCTGGATACATCCGGTGGAGCCTTGCAGTACTCACCAGCTACATGTACCCAAATTGTCCTTGTATGTGCCATGCTACACAATATGATCCTGTGGAAACAGCTGCAACATTAACAGCATGGGGCAGGGCCACACAGCCCCCCACCATTGCCAAGGCCTGCACAGGCACAGAGTGACTCAAAGGAGGAACAACCTGAGCCTGCCCCAGTAGGCAGAAGGAGGCGTGCCCAGTATGCCCTGGTCTTGGCAAAGAGGCAACGCATAGCACATACACTGATATGGGAGGGACCCAGGGAATAACACCTCTCTCCAACTCTCACATACAGTAAAATGGATGCCAAACATTACAATACCTGTGCCTAACCATGTGTAGGGAGTGTACTATGTGCATCCGACATAGACAGCCCTGCAGTACCACCCTCGATACTGGGACACTCACAAGGTAAGTGACTCACAAATGCCAGTCGATGGGGTTCACATACCCAACAACAGTCACAGCCAGCAGGACAGGTGCAGACAAACAAACAAATGCTGTGCTATGGCCTCTGAATGAGGCCTTTGGGTAACCTCCCCTCCAGGCCTACACAGACAGACTACAGCAGGCCAGGCCATAGGATGTCAGTTGTGAAGGTTAGGAAGTCAGAAACTAATATGTAAGTAATTAAAAAGCTAAGATCTGTAGTACACTGGTATGCCTTCAGCCAGCACGATAGGTAAGACTACAGACTGAAATTGAATACCTGACATACCAGTACAGTCCTAGCAAATGTGTACAAGTGTCAGGTGTGCCCCCACATCCTACGTAGACATATAGTAGCAGTCAGGTGTACCCCCCAATCCTGTCTAGAAATGTAGAAATAGTCAGGTGTGCCCTCCCCCCATCCTACATAGAAATATAGAAACAGTCACGTGTGCCCCCCCCAATCCTGTGTATAAATGTAGAAATAGTCAGGTGTGCCCCCCCATCCTACATAGAAATATAATAACAGTCAGGTGTGCCCCCCAAACCTATGTAGAGATGTAGAAACAGTCAGGTGTGATCCCCCAGCTATGCAGAAATGTAGTAACAGTCAATGCCAAATGATCTATGAATACCCTGCAGAGAGAGCATGCTACCTGTTGGTGTACAACAGAAATGTCAGCACTGCAGTACAAACTACCTGGACTTGATCCACACATGCAATACAGATGGCCATATTGGGCATGCTTACACACTTAGAGAAATGAAGGCAATGTCAGTCAACAACATACTGAAAGTTCATACTGGGCATGCTCACAAACACATGAAAGCCATGTCTGCAAACACTAGTGGACCAGACATATCTGGCAGTCACAGTTGTTAGTGCAGACACTTGTCAGTATGCATCAGTCATGCCTTGCACACACAGTGGATAGGAATACAGACATATATGTAAGGACAGCACACTATAATAAGGCAAAGGTACACAGACATAGATGTGTGGAAGAAGATGACTGCGACAAGGAGCCATCCAGGCCTGTCCCACCCAGCACACAGCCAAAGGACCCCGAACACATGAGGTGTAGTTGTCACTCACTGCAGATACTAGCCACCAGTATCTGTCAGCATGACAGACTATGTGGTGCACGTGCCAGCTGTGCAACATGACTGTACAAGGAAGTAGTCATCTAGCAGCTGTATACACATGCCTGTAAAATATGACCCTGTGTGTGCCCGTATGTGGCGTGTCAACCCCTAGATGAATGGGTTATGGCACATGCACACACACTGCCCTCCCCATAGCCCTACTTTGAAAAGCCTGCTGAGGTCATCCAATGTGAAATACGCATTTGGGAGAGTTGTAGCCCAGTGATCTCCATGGCGTGTCCCATAACTGTGTACTGCTGTAATGTGATAAGCTAGTGAGGTAGGAGTTGTAATCCCAGACTTGGCAACTGTGTGTGTGTGTGTGTGTGTGTGTGTGTGTGTGTGTGTGTGTGTGTGTGTGTCTGTCTGACTGTGTAGAGAGCAATGCTTTCTAGGGTAGTCAGTAATCTCTGTAGTGCGCGCCATAACTGCGTATTACTGTAGTGTGATTTAGAACTGTGTTAGGGTTCCATCCCCACCCATGGTGGTTGTAGATGTTTTGTGTGTGTCACAATATCTGTGTATGGAGCAATGCATTTTAGGCTAAGTACACGCAGTACATTTCAAATGGCCTACTTTGGAAATTCTGCTGATGTCATTCATTGTGAAAAACACCTTTGGGGAAGGGGTTTCCAATAATCCCCGTGGTGTGTCCTATAATAGCTCCATGCTGTAGTGTGATATAGACCTCTGTTAGGGGTTCTATACAAACACATGTCGGTTGTGGATGTTTTGTGTGCGTGTGTCACTGTCTGTGTAGGGAGCAATGCATTTTAGGCTAGTCACATGCAATACATTTCTAATGGCCTACTTTGGCAATCCTGCTGATGTCATTCATTGTGAAATACACATTTGGGGAAAGAGTACTCCAGTAATCTCTGTGGCATGTACTATAACTGTCTAGTGTAAGAAACTAGTTAGGTAGGGGTTCTTCTCCTTGTGTGTGCATGAGTGTGTGTGTGTGTGTGTGTGTGTGTGTGTGTGTGTGTGTGTGTGTGTGTGTGTGTGTGTGTGTGTGTGTGTGTGTGTGTGTGTGTGTGTGTGTGTGTGTGCGTGTGTGTGTGTGTGTGTGTGTGTGTGTGTGTGTGTGTGTGTGTGTGTGTGTGTGTGTGTGTGTGTGTGAGACACCTGTGGCCAATTTGTAGTGGGTTATGCATATTTCTTATATGGTGGCCTTACTATATATCACAATGTCCCCATACAGGGATAACAGATGTGAAATAGCTGAGAGGCTGGGGTGCAAAGCCATACCCATACATGTGACATCAAGGCCAGGCAATCACATTTAGCAACCCCAATATTACCTAGAGCATAATCTCAACCCATGTATCATGCACACATACACATGCTTAGATAACAGCCAATATGTGGGTAGTACACTGCATATTGGCCACTGATAGTAACTATGGAGTGATAGAAGTGGGCTGCAGAGGGCATGGCACCCTGTCCATCTGTCCAATGTGCACGTACATGCATTCAGTGCACCTCCCCCATGTTCCCCAATGGACACCTGCAACACCTGTGGTGCCATCACATGTGACCCATAAAGGACATACCATGCGTGACAACATGTCCTGTATGGACAGATGCCACTGACAACAGGGAATGCCGCTAGCATGCTATCAATGTAGGTGCAGGGTAAACCTGCTGCCCATTACCAGTTCCCACCACAGATGGGCAAGACTGGCACATCTGATGATAATCTGTGTTGACAACATGGGACAGACACCCCAGGTACAGTTACACATGTCACTGTACATGAATGTGGGAGGTGTGCACATCCCAGACACCGTCAATGTCATGGACTAAGAAACACATACATGTTAAGTGTTGCACAGCATTGGCCATACGCAATAGTCACCCAGTGACTGGATGGTGGATACATAACCCACCTGTGTAGGCAAATGCAGAAACTAAAGCCCTGAGCCACACTGCAGACCATTGTTATGTGGCCTGATGCCAAGGTGCACCCATCGCCTAGCCTTGTATAGCCATCTGGCACAGTCGACCATCACACACCCATGCAGACATGCACTCATGCATGTCACTACTGGCACCCTGTGTGTTTGTGTGTGTGCTGTATGGTGTGTATTTTTACATCCACACTCACTACAACCCCCATTGGCATACTGAAGCATGCTGTCTGATGTCAGACACCTCCTCATACCCTTTGCCCATACAACCTCCGTATGACCCGTGTGATGCAAGTGATACCTGCACAGTGATATCAGTCATGTATGTCAGACAGACCAGTGGGATGCTGTACAGCTTTATGTCAATATCTAGTGGATAGTATGTGGCCATGGCACCACTGTACCAGTGGATATTACATGTCAGGTCAGACAGGGGTGTGTGAATGCATAAACTATGGTGGCATATGTATACCAGTCATTATGTGTTATACCCATCTACATGGCTGTTAACATCCATATTGTCAGGCATGGTACACATGTTTTGCACTAATGGGTTCTGTGTATACCTCTGAACTGTACAGAGTGTGTCAGAATGTCAACACATATTGGCCAATATCTCTGCTGCAGTCAACAGGGGCAGTACATGCTAACAGCGGTACTTTACTATGATGTCCTTAGGATGTCTGTCAGTAGCCAATGGCACACATGTGGAAAGCAGATGTGACCTCCCACACACACACCATGTCTGTGAAGACAATCCCAGTTACAGTAGCAATAGTATATAGAAATGTAATAGTACACAAATAAAGATTTTCCATTCCTGCAAACCTGTGTGTGGTGTTTTTTCGTATGACCTCTCTACGGGTATATGTTCCAGGCAATGATTGCCATTTGTATGGGAGGCCCATACAGTGTCCAGTTGTTCAGGTGTGAACTGTAGGCATAGTGGCTGTTCCATATTTTGTGCACCTTCTACATATGTATCATACCATATATATATCTCTGCATGTGTATGTGTAGTCACATGTCTATCGATATATATATGTAATTATATATATAGGTACATCTGTATCTGCAGATATGTGTCTGTGTATCTGTATCCTGGGGATGTTGATAGCTTCCACATTTTACAATTATTATGGGAGCCAGACTGTACTACATGATATGTTACCAATACCGGCATGACATCATACAGGTGGGATGTAGTACTGTTAACATCTTGTGCCCATGTCATGTCAGGTCCTGGTTATGGGATCCGCAACACTTGGTAGTGTATTGCAAGGTGGACGTGTTTGGCTGGGGGGTATGCCTATTCGTACAAGATGTATATTGTTTGGGGCTTCTTAATCCCATTAATGGTGCACATGGACATATCTGTTTTTGTTAATCTACCATTGCTATCTACAGATGTATGGCCATATATACCTATATATATATATATATATATATATATATATATATATATATATATATATATATATATGTGTGTATATCTATTTATCTATCTATCTATATATATATATATATCAGCTTAGATATGTATGATTATGTCCATATATACCTACTATATATATATATATATATATATATATATATATATATATATATATATATATATATATATATATATCTATTTATCTATATATAGCTCTAAATATATAGATATGTTGTATCTGTTTAGATATTAATATATTTACACACACACATACATCTAGATGTTGGTATACATTCTCTGTACTGTTGCATGACTGGGCTGGATGATATGTTTCTGAAAACATCAGATTTATGTGTATCTGTTATGGCTTAGTGGTAAATCACTTTGTGCAGGGTTCTGGGTTTGAGCCTTGCAGAGGCTATTTATTTTGCTGAACATAACAAAGACATGTATGAACACAGGCACCGTTAATGGGAGTGATGGGGCTTAAGCAACATAAGTCTTGCACGTATTGATACCCTCCCCCCCCCCAAATAAACAAAACAGGTCAGCCCTGCAATACAGTACCAACTGTTGCAAATGCCATAACCAGGACCTGACACTACATGGCCACAAGATGTTAAGAGTAAGCCATCCCACATGTATTATGTCAGGCTGGTATTGATAACATATCATGCAATACAGTCTGGCTATCATAGTGAATGTAGAATGTGAAAGCAATCAACAGTCCTAAGATACATACACACACACACACACACACACACACACACACACACACACACACACACACACACACACACACACACACATATGTATGCAGATACTTATATATGCATATGTACATGTACCATGTTATATAGCTGATTATGCTTTGAAATACATACAAACAGAGTAATGCAACTCTCAAACAGATCATTTATTACAGTAATTCGAAACATCACCTCTGTTATTATCCATGCCAAGGCCTTCAAGTAGTACAACAGGAAAGACAGACTGGGCCACAGGATAACAAGCAATCAAATGTACGTATTGCAGATGTATAGTCCAGTGGCCTCTACATACACTCTGCACGCAGTCACTAGGGGGAAAAGAACTGGATTGACACAATGGCTGGTATCTGTCACATAACATTGCATAACTGAAATCATCACAATCACCTGATGTCAGTAAGCAGTAGGCCAGCAATGTTCACAAGGTGAAATGTATGGTAATGTACATCTGCATACCTTAAGGCAGCTTACTACTGGTGGTCCTCACATGTTGTAACACCCTAGGATGGTGCATAACCCCCATACACTGACTTACAGGGGGATAGCACACTGTTACAAACACTGACCTCTAGACTGCAGAGGTGCACACATGTGCTGTGCAGATGAAGACCACATATATAGTGCATATGTTCTGTACACCATTATTTATTGACATCATACCTGAGAACAAGACAGTCAAATAACAGAGTGCTGGCATGTTGTGTGTAGTAGGGGCTGTTTCTGAGGACATTACTTGGACATTCCATATTTGTGTGTACAGTACTGTGGTCCGTGTACGTAGGGCAGGGGTCTGCAACCTTCACTATCCAAAGATCCAGTCCTGACCCCTCACCCACCAAACTAAATTAATCGGGAGGCACAGCAGCTATCTGCCTCCTAAAATGGAGACAGCAGAGCATATAAGGTTTCATATATAGTTATACTAGATATAAAATAACAAAGTGTATAAGAACAATACCTGACATATGTCCATAATTTTATTCCTGTGTTGGGATTGCTTGATCACTCTCTCTGTGTGTGTGTGTGTGTGTGTGTGTGTGTGTGTGTGTGTGTGTGTGTGTGTGTGTGTGTGTGTGTGTTGTGCTGTAGAGTGTCCATTAATCCTCAGAGGTACAGGGAGCCACTACAGCAAGGTGGAAGACACACATGTGGCTCCATAGCCACAGGTTGCAGACCCCTGAGTTAGGATGATTGACGACAGTATGTGTATTGTGCTTACAAACCTTGGGCTCTGTACACCCTGTTGTAGACGCCATTGTTCTTGGTCCTGTTCTATCTGTTACATGCTGCTCCATTGTATGGTACCCTACTGTCTCACCTTTCTGTAGGGTGAGACACACACATGTCCCATACCACAGACAGCCATCGGACCACACTGTACCATGACCAGTCAATGTAGGGTTAGTGTATGAGTGGCACATATGAGGATGGTGTTTATCAGACAGTCACTACATTGTCATATTAAGCTTGTGTATCATATGTGGCTGTGGCTGTGTTGACATTGGATGTGGGTATGTATTTTCTCTGCTATGCTGTGCTTTGACCTGTGTGTTGAGCCCGCTATAATTGCAGGTACATGTGCACTCCTCCATACAATATGTAGTCCAGTCTTGTGGCAGTCTGCCTGCCATTTGCCCTGTGCATTGTGACATGTCTAGCAGCCTACTGAAATTAACCAGTGTGTTGTTATGTCCAGTTATTTTCAAGACATACTGCTGCCAGGTTGTGTATTTCTGACAAAGTAGTGGTATGCTGTACAGATGTATGTCACTAACTACTTGGTAGTATATGGCCATGTGAACTCAGCACCACCAGGTATTATATGTCTGGACAGACTGGGGTGTGTGCGTGCATACACTGTGTGGGCATATGTACCCCAGTATTGTCGTGATATACCCATGTACATGGCTAGTAACATCCACATTGGGAGGCATGGTCCACATGTCTCGCATGAAGGGGACATGTGTACACTTCTGGACTGACCACAGAGTGCCAGACTGTTCACATATATTGGTCATATCCCTGCTGTAGTCCACGGGATCATTACTGTGCTAGCAGTGGTACTGTATTATGATGTCCTAGGATGTCTGTCCATAGGCAATGATCAACATGTCTACAGCAGATGTAACCTCCCACACCCAACATGTCTGTTAAGACACCCCTATGACAGTAGCAACAGTCTACATATATACCTGCAATACATCCATGACATCGCCTTGCACTACAGGGTTGGGACTATTGGTGCTGAGGTAGGACTCCATGCTCTGGACAAATGGTAAACATATATTTGTACACATATATCCACATATCTATATAGATATATACACATATACATATCCACATACATATATGGACATATACATATCCACATACATATATGGAGATTAAACACTCACACATATACATATACACAGCAATGACTTCAACAAGTGGCTAAGTGTCTGATGTCATTCAAAGGGGATCCAGTATCTGTCTGGCTGGGATGACATTATTTACAAACCACGATGCTTTACAAGCGATGGTCTGCACCTGTTGCCCCTGGGATTCTGGTTACTGGCTACAGCTCTTGGCACCCCCATAGTGCCTTATCTAGGCAAGGTTCAAAGGACAAAACCACCACTGTAACAGATACAAGCATGCAAAACTAAAGGTAATGTGACTCAATGCTAGAAATCTCAACCTTAAAAGGCACTCTCTTGAGGCACACCTACAAATGGGGAACATCGATATCTGTGCAGTAACTGGGACCTGATTCAACACTCCAGAGAGCACACCTGTAATACCTGGCTGCAACTCTTATCACACATTTCGGGCAACAAACCAAGACCACAACACTACAAGTGGAGGAGTGTCCATATTCACCAAGGTTATTCACACCTCCAGCCTAGTTCCCAACACAATGCATATGAGAATCTACAGATGCAACTATCACTAGGTAAGACTGCAGTCCAAATTGTAGCTTGCTACAGATCCCCCTCCATCCCCCAAGATTCTCACTACACCATTATAAACATACTGGACAATATTAAGATACAACCAAACACCATAATACTGGGTGATTTCAACTACCCTGCCATTAACTGGGAAAACAACTCAGGTACCAACACCTTTTACCAACGGTTCCTGGAATTTATACGTTCCAACCCCTGTAAAAACTAATCCATGACACTCATGGAGATGGGAGCTGAAAGTGCAACTGGTGAATCCTACATTAAGGAACTGTATGAGCACATTCACTCATGCATGAATTGTGCCATCCCAAATAGAACCGAGATGCTGTCCTCCAAAAAAGGAAGACAATCTTGTGCTCCACTGCCATAAACAAACTATACAACAGAAGGACAAAACTGTTGCAGAAAAAAAGGATAATCCCAAAATGCAAACTGCTCCCTTATCAGCCACAGTAAGAAGCTGATATCCCTCAAAATCCACCAAAGCTTGTTACATAAATATAATTGCCATAGTTTCAAAAGACAACAACAAGGCATTCTATAGTTATGTCCAGGATCTAAATGGCAGTGCTCAGAACTGCTCTGAGTTACAACGGAATGGCATTAAATATACTGATTCCAAGGAGTTTGCCAATATCCAGGCAGATTGATTTAGTGCCATGTTCACCCTCCTCTCACCCCTAAAGGGCCCATCTCAGTACCAAAAAATTTCCAAATTCCAGTAATCATGGCCACAGAGGTGGAAACTGCCCTATCCACTACTAGGAATACAGCATCCATGGGACCAGATGACATCCCGGGCTGTGTACTACATGACCTACAAAATAAACCTGCATCTCACCTAAGTGGCATGTTTAATCATAGCCTCACCTCAGGCTTTGATCCCACTGAGTAGTGCACAGCTACAATTATCACACTCTGCAAGGGGGAATTCACCTTGGATCCCGGGAACTACTGTCCCATCAGTCTGACGAGCCTAATCTGCAGGGGCATGGAATGCATTATCATGCAACATATAAACAAAGACATTGACAACCAGCAAACACTGGACCCCACCCAGGTTGGGCTCGGGATGGGCCGATCTTGTCTCCTGAATCTGATTGACTACTTTGAATCAGTCTCTGGAGCTGTGGAAAAGGGTAAGGCAGTCCAGACAGGCTATCTGGACTTGGCCAAGGCCTTCAACAACATCCCCCAGTCTGGAGACATAGTTAAACCTACAAAGCTGGTCATAAACTCCTGCATCACTCAATCAGTTGCCAACTGACTTACTGACAGAATCCAGTCTGTAAAAGCAGCCAAGTCCAATCACTGCTGCAGACAAATGACAAGTGGAGTACCTCAGGGTCAGTCCTGGACAGCTCTTATTTGGCATCTACTTCCCTGAAGTACAGGCCTACACACTACGGAACTCTGGCTAGCAAAGTTCATAGATGACTGCAAACTGGGAGCCATTATTACATCCAAAAATGATGTGGATATTCTACAACATGGCTTTACAGAAATAGATCCTTGGTGCAAGAGCCATGGGCTCAAGCTTAATGCCAAGTAATATATAGTTATCCCTTTTGGAAATACCATGTACCCATGAATTACCACATAGGTGGCAGTACACTAAACACCAAAAGTGTGCTGACAGGCATAGGGACACAGGTGGACAGTGGACTCACCTTCATTAACTAGATTGCCACAACAGTAAGGAAATTGTTCTATGTGGCACATCTCATTACTGAGGGCTTTACATCCAGAAAAAAGGAGGTGATTGTCTCACTGTACTCTTCCTTCTTTGCACCCAGTATAGAGTACAACACCCCATTTGGTATGTACCTTACAAGACATCTGCAACAGCTGGGAAAGCAGTTGAAATATTTCACTATAAGAATCACAGGCCTAAAGCAGATGGCCTATGCTGACTGTCTACAAAACCTCCAGCTATACTCTGTGCAATATCATCTACACACAGGCTATCTCTGCGTAACATACAAGGCTATGTCAAACCCTGGGAAATGACATCAGTAATAAGTATATGTACTGCCATGTACAGTACATGTGTCTATGTGCTGTCATTATAGTAGCAAAGAGTTTTGAAGGTCATGTCTGGGACATACAAGTATATGAGACCTGCACAGCACTGTTATCCATTTGAATGTGTTACATGGAGGGGTAGCAACCCAGGGTAAATGCTGTCACACTGGCATGTAGTGTAACATGACATTACTACTGTTGACAGTGCTGTACCAGGGAAGGGTAGAGTTCTAACATTACTACTGACAGCAAGCACACCTGTGGGCATAGCTGCACTCAGAGGCCTCACTGTTGTATCCCTGTTGTGTGGGCTCTGTCACTGTATATATCCCCTACTGGATAATAATCAGACATGTGAAATGTAACTGTAGAGTACCATCTGTACAGCACATGTTAGTGAGGGCTTACAACATGTAGTAACGGCATACATATTGTTGTCAAACATCCATCTGTTGACACATTCATCCTACTGCAAAGCTAGTCGCCAAACTGGTGTCTGTCAATCCCTCTACAGATGTGCAGATAGCAGATATCCAGCTGAGATTCATACAGACAACCTATGCTTGATTGACACTGACATGAATGGCCACTTGTGTACTATCTGTCACATATAAGAGACAACACCTTGTATGGGCCACATGCCACAGATACCTACACTACACTACCACAGACAACAGACAACAGCAATTTCTTGGGTACAGGTCTCCATCACAGACACTGACCATGCATTGTAATACATGTTGCATACATGCCAACTGGATCACCTCAGTGGTCATATGCAGAAGGCACCCAGAGGATTGGATGATGCATGTCACTCTCACCCTGACAGTCACCACGTAGTTGGGAATTCCATGACAGCCTTCATAACCACCTCAACTCCCATTGCCATAGTCAGATCTGGCCTCTGCTGTATTGGACATGACATGTACCCTGTTACACTCCTCTCCCTAACAGCTACATGTGTCTTGCAGTACCAGCACAAAAGTGTTGTACAAATGTGTCGATAGGCATGGAAAACCCATTGAGGTCTGCCAAGTGTATGTATGTGTGCATGGCTGCATATCTGTAGGGTACACCATTCCGAGGCCACATACTCCTATTATACTACACATTGCCAAACAGTAGTACAGATAGTGTTGTTGCTGCCCATAGGTGAGGCATCGCAATGCAACACCCTACTGTGCCTTGGCATGTGCATTAGATGCATATCCCTGTAGTACCACTGTTGTGATATACAATGGGTTGTATTGCCATCATGGGCAATGTGTGATAGTGGGTATGTCAGAGTATCATAATGGGTTCCAGTGTGTACAATATCCAATGGGGGATGTGGGTGCTGTGTACACTGTCATTACACCATGGTACACCTGGTATATGTCCCATGTACCTCTTTCTGGTGACCACTGTCACCATCAACCATGCAGGTAACTGATACCACAATACAGCCCAGTTACGCATGTGCTGTGTGCAGCCTACCTGTAACACACTGGACACACAGACTAGTTAGTTAGCATCAATAAGCCCAGGTCTCAGATGTGTGTCTGCCTGTTATGTGTCTGTCAATGTGTATATGATGGTATGACACACTATGTATTATCCATATACAGCCATTAAATCCCCAATTACCATTTTGTAGATGTCTGTGGATGATCTGCATGTAACATGTAACCTGGTACACACCTCACCCTAAACGTTGTTTGGTGTGTCCAATCAAAGCCATACAGTTCAGTAGCAGTACATACTTAGGTAGAGGTCTAGTCACAGTGTTGTCAAGTAAGGATGTGCGTGTATGTGGGTGGGTTGACATACGGTTGCTGATTATACATGTCCCAGTGGATCACCTGTCAATGTGGCACAGGCAATAACTGTTATACAAACCTGTGATGTGTGCAACTGTACACTGGATATGTCACGGCCATGGTGTCACAAAAGTGCCATAACCCTTGTGGAATATGACTGCAGACCATCCTCCTGCTGACACATGTACACCTACAACACAAATGGATAACATCATGGAGATCACAATCAATCAGTGTTACTAACAGCTGAAATGCATCATATCTGGATGGCTACACTACCTGACATATATGCATTACACATTACCCCTGACAACATCTTACACTGCAGTACATTGCAGCACCCTATTACAGTCACCATGTGCATCAGAACCATATTTTCTTGTTCCTGCATCGAAGTTATGGATGACAGGGATGTGGCCCAGGTATCATCATATGCACAGGGTATGTTACTGGTTTATCAGAGGCCAAAGGTGGTCCAAACATTTGACACCATGTGTGTGGGTGAGGGATTTAGTTCTTTAATTGGGCGAGGTGATGTGGTGTGTGTTGGCATGGTGTTGCCCTAGGTGTGGTTGCATAATGTGTGGGTATGCATGCACACAGTTCTGCAATGTGGCTGCCCTATACAGGTGTTGTTGGACAGCTGCTGACCCTACCTGGCAGGTTGTGCAGTTCAAAGCCTCCGGCTATGGACACGCTGACTGTGCCTGCCAGGGGTTCCATGGGCATGTGCAGTACAGACCTTGATGTGCTCCTCTCCCCTGATAATGGCAGATACCCACTGGAACCATGTCCCACCTGGGACTGGCCAGGGCCATGTGCACAAAGCCTGCTGTGGCATGGTGTGGACAGCACCCCCAATGGTGTGCTGGGGCTGGTACTGGCACTTACAGAAGCGGCTTGGTTTCTTAGCATGTCCACGTTGACTGCCAGCTGCTGGTGTTTCTGGCCTACGTCCACGTGGCTGTTGCACCACTACCACAACATTTTCATGCACGGACATACCAAGGTCGAGGAAACCCACCATCTCACCACACCATCTATCCATGATATTGTTATGTTCACGGAGGGCAGCAGCAAGTTCACGGATGTTGTCACTTACAGACAAGAAAGCAGCCCTCTGCAGCCTCAGGCCCTGTCTGGTGTACATTTCCATATGTGCCTGTGCCTCCATGACAGCCTGAAACATGCTGTGGTGGTACCAGTTGTGGCACTTCTGCCATGGGCATGATGACCAGCAGCCCTCCCACAAGCACCAAGGTACATCTGCCTATGTGGTGCCCAGCCAGACATCTGGCTATGCTGACTGCGACTTGACACAGTCGGCATGGAAATCACACTTTCCTGGTCACCGGCACCCACCACCAACTGTCCCTCTACTATGGCCACTTGTGATGGGGTGTGTATGGGCACTGTAACTGTGTGAGCTTGGGGTGGCTAGGAGGGTGATGACAAATGATGGAGTATTGTTGGCCTCTGACAACCCCACCAGTGCCTCAACAGTACCATCATCATCATCATTGGTGTCTGTACAGACACACCAATCTCAGATTGCATGCAGGAGGGACCCTGACCCACCTCGCCACCTGTGAGGGAAAAAGACACACACTTTAAGACCTGTACAGCATTGCATAACAGTACACACATTTACACACACACACACACACACACACACACACACACACACACACACACACACACACACACACACTCAAGAAAGTACACCCCCACACGCTGACAGTCCAACTTGCTACCGCCCTGTCCCTGGGTTTACAGACAGTCCCACATTCAGTTACATATGTTCCCCATCCTGCATGGCACTTGCTAACATACACTTATTAATACTACCAATTAGCATATCATTACTCTCCATGCCTACATGTGTAATCACAACACATAGGTTCATAGGTTCATAGGTTCATACTAGGCTATCTGCCCGAGGGCATTTACAAGCCTAGCCCATAGTTTTGTGGCTTTGCCCCCCCCCTTTAGTATGGGGAACTATACCCATTATTTTGCTATGCCTCTGTCGAGCAGTGACACTGAGGTAATCCCTGGGGTATATCTGCGATCTCCCATCCATTGGTCAAGATTTCTCTTGAACAAGGCCAGCTGCCTCACATATACCATTTTATTCCACAGCATAGGGAGTCTTTGGGTGATGAATCTATCCCTCCAGCCGCCCTATTAATAGCCGTGTTGAGGTTTAAGTCTCTCGCCCTTGTGGCTCTGATGGATCTAGATTTTTTGAGGTGAACATTATTCATCAAATCTGGGTTTGACATGGCCTTGTATGTTAGGCAAAGGTCACCTCTGAGCAATGATGGCGACTGAATAGAGCTGGAGTTCTTTCAGTCGGGCAGCATAGGACAGATGTTTGAGACCCTTTATCCTTTGGTGAGGAACTTTTGTGGCCTCTCCAGCTGCTGCAAGTGTCGGGTCAGATACATTCAATGGGGCATTGTACTCAATCATTGGTCTGATGAGTGATGAGCATAGGAGACTATGACCCTCCCTTGATCTAGATGAGAATCCCTTCATGATAAGGTGGGCAATGTAGAAGGTCTTCCTAACTACTTTAGCTACATGGGTGTCGAATGACAGACTACTATCAACCTGGGTCCCCAGGTCCCTGATAACTTCTTCTGTGCTCAGTGCATTGCCACCTATTTGGTAGCTAGGGGTAACCTTGTTTTTCCGAGGGTATGACTATGCATTTTTGGCATTTAACTTTAGGCCATGGCTCTGGCACCAGTTATCCGTTTCTGTGAGACCCTTCTGAAGGATATCTGTGTCAGATGTGTTTTCTACTATGGCGCCAGTTTGCAGTCATCTGCAAACTTTGTCACCTCCTGTGTTTGCTTGTACCCGGAAAGTAGATGCCAAACAAGAGTGGCCAGGACTGACTGAGCCCTGTACCACTTACCACTTGTGACAGGCTTGCTGACATGACCTGTTACTCCATCACCTCCCTGACTTGAGTGGAGTAGGTAGTACATGGCCTCACTGCTACCATCCAGTGTTAATCCTGTGTATGTCCAGTCATGGTGTACATGGCCCCTATATGGTTGGGGCTGCTACATTCACTATATATGTCACACACCAGAGTCTCATATTACAGTCTTGCTCAGTCCATGTCACATCTGCTGCACAATCAACCTATCATGTAGACAACAGTAATATCTGGATACACTCACTGGTGTGCTCTGGTAATTCCCCATTGCATTAGTAGTGCTGCATACATGGGTAGCCAGTTATCTATCTGCTGCTGGCAATATGATGTGTATACCTGGTGTGTACTTTCCCTCCCAATGCATGTTCCATGCTACAGACCTTGTTATCCTATCAGCTGTCCTGTGTTCACATATCAGACAGGTTGTCCTGGTGTCTCATGTGTCACTCCATGTACATGTACAGCACAATCCCAAGGAGAAATACTGCCATGTGATCAACCCCACAATCACCTGTGCATACATGGGCACCCACACAAACAAACACACATGTATACACACATCTGACATGCATCGCCCACACTCCACTCCACCAGATTGCACTTACAGATACAATCAACACCCCCTCACCCCCACACACACCTACATGTGAAGTTACACAACTTTTGTACACACAGTCCTCCTATTACCCTTCTGTCAGCATGCATTACATATGGTACTCAACAGCATGCAGTGCAACTATAGTGACTTCATGCTAGCGCCAGTATACATGTGTGTGATGCATGGGCTGTGTTGGTAGGTGATGGCCTTTCCCCTTGATAACACTGCTCCCATGTACAAAGTGTTACTGTGGACCTGTTCTGCACCCTGCTTTGTACTGTGCACCATACCTTACAGGTATACAAACCATTGTTGCATGTGTAGTACTGTGTCAGTTATGTCAGCTCCAATGCTCATATCCCCTATGTGTTAGAGCAACTCATACCTGGGATGATATGTGAACAGATGTCATTTGTGAATGCCTGATGTCTGCTTTACAGATCACAACATCAGCGGTACATGTATGATCAATACAAGACTATTATACTGACAATTGCCAGACCTTACCATGGCTATGGGGGGTGCCCTACCCAGTGTATTGTCAAGCATGAACATGAACCATAGTCACTGGCTACAGGCTGCTGCCTTGGTGGTATCCTGGAGGACCTACATAAGAGTGTGAGAGAGTTGATGTCAGTGGCCACAGCTGTGGCATTTGTAAAGGATGAGTGCAGCATTATGGTACATCAACAGTAGAGGTCCACAATACTACAGCTTATGCACAATGGTTTATTACTACTACACAGTAACAGACTATGTATATGACATCTCAGATATAAATGATCTACCTGTACAGGTGCAGATGCATACACAACAGTGGTCTAATGATGTTCCTCAGCCGCTGTGCTGGTGGCACCAACCTTCGCAATGCTCCCTGCCAGTTGTTGGTTCTGCAGGTGGGCAGGTGCCACAAGGCTACTGAGAAGCTCCTCCACATGAGTAAGGGGTGGATGGATGGCATGCCCCCCCGTTGTGAGGTTGTCCCACCATACGGCAGCTGCATGCTGATGTACATGGCGAAGCAGGTCAGTGCAATGATGCCAGAACTGCTCATAACTGCGGTTCTGCAGGCCAGCATCATTGACTCTGTGAACTAGATCGTTCCACAGAGTGGTCCTCTCCTGCTGATCATGGGTTATCCTGCCGAAAAGCAGCGGGTAGTGTTGAATCATGTGTTCCGTGATCACCTCTGTTTCTGTGGCACTGAACGCTGGCAGTCTTGCATGAGCCATCTTCCCTGGAAGACATAAAGATGGAAACAGGTCTGAGCAACACATACAGCAGGGTTACCATAGTTCTTAATACACATCTCTGTCTCCCCCCACCATATCAGCTACAATAAACTGTTCACACAGTGTAATTGGTATGTCTACAGCTTACCTACCATTGGGGCATATGTTGTATTGTACCACGCTTTGTGTGCTATGTGTTTGTACCATGCTTTGTGCTATGTGCTTGTAGCCATGTTCCTTGTGGGATACTATCCTTGCTGACTATTTCACCTGAATGCCATTGTCAGTGCCACTATGGTTCCACATGTGCATGTGGTATGCATGCTAAGTGATTGCTGCACATATGCCAATATGTGTTATTGGGGATATCTATGCATGGTGTTGGACATGTTCCAGGATTGTGTGGACTATTACAGCCCACATATGTTCCATAACAGTGACACAATAGCATGTGTAGGGGTTAGTTTACAGCAGAACCACTTCTCCCACCTTATCTGGCCATGTTACCAGGCCACATCGCATCTGGGACCCACCATGGGACTTTATCATCTACTGGTCCTGCACTACCTTCAGATAGAACCACCCCAGAAGATGGTGCCACCCCCCCCCACAAGCAAACACAGACACAACCTTGTCACTCAAAGTCAGGTCCAGGGTCTGGTGCATAGAGAGCTCCACAGAGACATGCGGGACTTGCTACATCACCTTGAGCCCTGCAGTACTCATACACAGGGTGGACTTGCTTGCTCCTCCTGCACAGCACACAGCTCAAGCACTTTTATGACAATGTATATGCTGATATGCTGTCATGACTGGGACCTTGGTCTCATTGCTTCCATATGGTGGCTCAATGGCATACATATTCCAAGCAACACTCTCCATCCATGATGTTTGCACACCACATGTGTCATATACCAGTCCTGTATGCTGTCTTTTCTGTCTGCAGACCCAATCTACATACCACAATTTGCCTACTAGCCTTCACCAACATACAAATCCCACCTTCACAAACAAATGCGATGTGTCTCAACATGGTTTACACAACACACGTCAAAGTCTATTTTGCACCCATGTACTGCTGTACATATATATATATATATATATATATATAT